>NC_081409.1:54908530-55210092 GCF_030272615.1 Cryptomeria japonica
CTGATGCTTATTGGGCAGGCAACATTGATGATAGAAAAAGCACAAGTGGAGGAGCTTTCTTCTTAGGAGAAAGACTAGTGAGTTGGCTTAGCAAGAAACAAGAATGTGTTTCTCAGTCAACAGCCAAAGCTGAATATGTTGCTGTAGCACTGAATTGTACCAACATTGCATGGATCAAACAATTGTTGGAAGGTATAAATGAGAAAGTTACCGAGCCAGTAATTATATTCTGTGACAATACTAGTGCCATTAATATTTCAAAGAACCCTGTTATGCACTTTAAAACTAAGCACATATCTATCAAATATCATTATCTTAGAGAAGAAGCTCAAGAGAAGAAAGTGGTGTTGGAATATGTTAACACAAAGGAACAAATAGCTGATATCTTCACCAAGCCACTACCAAAGGACACTTTTGAATATCTCAAAAGTAAGTTAGGGGTCCTACCCCTACCTTTTACTCACTGACTGAGATTGGTGAAAGCATCACTTCGATGACTCTATTGAATATCTTTTAGGGAGCTGATGCTGAAGTGATACACTTTAGAATGTTTTTCTGAAAGTGTACTGGAAATAATACTAGGATAATACAGCAAATGATACAATGATACATAATTGTAAATAAATGCTCTGACCGAGACTTAGTTGATACACAACAGCAGGAAATAAATTCTTACATCAAGAAATTATGTTTTAGTTCTATTCTTTTTGGCATTGTTGTCAAAGGGGGAGAAGACCAAGGAGAAGACCAAGGAGAAGACCAAGAAGGAGAAGACCTACCCAGGGGGGAGAAAACTGAGAAAAATGAGAAAAAACACTACAGATTGAAAACAGAAGAGAAGTCTGATGTATGGGGGAGAGCATTTCAGCATTTCAAAATCACAGCAATCCAAATTTTTAAAGGTCAAATCAATTGGTTTTGCCATCAATGCCAAAGGGAGAGATTGTTGGCAATATTACAAGAATATTGAGAAGGTTGTTGATGATTATGGACATAATTGATTAAAGATGTTTTACTGTCTTGATATTATTATTTTGTCATTGATGTCAAGAAATTGATTTTCTAATTCAGTATGATGTTGCCATATCTTAAGAAATATGATATGAAGATTATAAAGAAGTCAGTAAAGACACAGGAAAGACTATGATGAATAAAGGGATAAGTTATTCAATGGGCAACTCTACCGAGTCAGAAAATGATGAGATCTTGATGTTTTAGATTGTTCTAACATCAGACATATGTTGTAAAATGTAAAGGTCAATACTATACTATGTTATCAAGCAAGGAACCTAGTCGGTAAACCCTAAGGAACCTAGTTGGTAAACCCTAAGGTTATCGCAGTCGGTTAATGAAGACAAAATGTCTACCAAGTAAAGTTTAGTATTCACCGAGCTGTAACCGAGCTATAACATAATGCATTAAATGTTACATGTGATATTTAATGAAAGATGATGATGAGCTGGAGCGAATCAATGATTGGCAAGCCGTAGAAAAAGTTTATTAACGAATCTAAAGCAATGGAAAGTCAACAAGAAGATCTATAGCTCAGATTGAACCACATTACCCGAACACAAGTTCCAAGATGAATGTGCAAGTTTCGAGGTGGGGTAAAACATTTTCAGATCGAAAGATACAATGAACCTAGACAAGATTGAAGATCTGATGGCTATGATTGATCATGGGAAATGTGATCAAGGAGATTAGCAGTTAGAAGATTGTTTATAAATAAGGAACTGTTGATAAAAAATTTATGCGGGCAAGTGTATGCACAAGGGATGCTACATAGTGATTACCGAGCACAAAAGCTTGAAGACCTGTTAGAATAACAGAGTATTGATGCCCAGCAGATAGACAAGATTAGTTCTATGTCTAGATTGTATTGAACAAATAAGAATCTGCTTTAGCATTTTAGATGTGAAGTTGTAAATAGATTGTATTACTATTATTTTGTGAAAGTGATAGAAAATCTCTTAACCGAGTGGACTTAACAGTCTTATATGTAAATCCTCTAACAAGGTGACATTCTAAATGAATGTTTGAAATCCTTTGACAAGGTCACTTCTAACAAAGTGAAGATCCTAACAGATCTAAGGGAAATCCCTTAACCGGGTCACATCTAGCAATGTGTTTTGTAATCTTTAATAGGACTGGCTTTTAACTGAGCATACTCTAGAAGAGTATATTTCTTAGTGGGTCCGAAATCCCATAGTGGTTTTTCCCTATTTTGGGTTTCCATGTTAAATGTGGTGTTATGAGGTTTATATTGTTCATATGCTTTTGAGTTTGCATGTTTGATAGTTTTTTATTATATGACTAATATATGTTACCGAGGTTGAATCTGATGTTTTCATTGATGATTAAGTTTGTATGATTCACCCCCCCCTCTCATCTTGTTGGCTATTGGATCTGTACTTATATTAAGTATCTTCTTCTTCTGTTCTTCTTCTTCCTTCTTCTTCTTCTCTTTCGCTTCCTTCTTCTTCTTCTCTTCCTCTTCCTTCTTTTTCTTCTCCTCTTCTTCCTTCTTTCTCTTTTCTTCCTTATCCTCTTCTTCTTTCTTTTTCCTGTCATCATCTTGCTTCTTCTTTTCTTCATCTTTCCATTTCTCCTCTTCCTCTCTTCTCTTCTCTTCCTCTTTCTTCTATTTCTCATCTCATCCTTCTTCTTTTTCTCTTCCTGTTCCTTTTGTTGTCTTCAAAATCTGATTTCCTTTAACATCCTTAAAATAATATGATCAAACTCAGTGCAGAAGAGACATCAAAGATAAGGAAATTCTCAAGACAACATATGACAAGGTTTGATTGAACCTCCTACACTTCAGACTTACTCAGAGCCTAGGCGGGTATACCTTTCTGAATTTAATTCACACTTTCGAACATAAACCCACAGCAAACCAGTCCAAAAAACCAGTCGATCTATTCACCTTGAAATCAACTGAAAATAAAGAATGGAAACTATACTTAAATTCAACATTTCGATCAACAAAACATGCAATAAACCACTTCAATTAATACCAGTGCCTTATCTAAGGTCACAAAGTCATCTAAACTCAGATACTACTCCTCAAACAAAACATTTTTATGCGTCCCGTTGGCTTGTTTCCTATTAATCCTTGTATATGCCTAACACCTACAAGAATTTATGCATTCGAAATTAAGCTATGATCGTCAAAATTCAAAGTCTCTTCCAAAGAGTTTACTGGTATGAGTGATCCCCGCATCTTTAATTTACCTCCTAAAGAGAAAAGCTAATGAACACTTCTACTAAAATTGCTTTGCAATTCCATTCAAACAGAACAACCTTGGATTATTCAGAATGAAAATAGTAAATGAATTTGTAAAAACACTTGAAGACAACACAAAGCTTTACTCAAAACCGATGGTCTGTATATTGATATTTAGTTCAAGAAATATTACAAGAAATTTTGAGTATTCTCCATTAGACTTAGAAAAGCTTAGATAAATTTCTGCAGCGTTTTCTTACAATTCTTTGCGATCTCTCTTCCTCTAGTCCTGGTATCCATTTATAACAACATGGATGCACAAAGCTTCGGACTTCTCGAAGAGAGTTTGTTACAATCATTTCTTTCAAAATAAAGAGGTTACAAGCTTTTCGCAAAAAATAGTTACAAGCTCTTTTCGGCCTCTACAGTTTCTTCAACAAGCTATTCAGTTGCAACCTCTTCTGCCTTTTCAGGGGTGCTCTCCAACTGTTCTGGATTATGGGTGGCATATTTAGTTGCCCACTCATCATACACCTCTTCTGTCAGCCATGAGAAATTAATCAGTTTATCTTTAGTTTTAGTCAACCTTTTCCAAAAATTTCTCATTTTGTTGACTTCTGAATTGAGAAAACCATAATGTGACTTAATTTTCTCTATCTCTTGTATTGTCAAAACAAAGAAAGAAGCATTGTTTAAATCAATAATTCCTTTGACTCTTGCTGACAATTTAGCTTCTATCTCCTTAAGCCACATTTGTTTGTCCTTTAATTGATCCGGGCAAGCAAAAACTCCTGGGAGCAACTCAAAAACTTGATCAGTGTACTCCTTTTTGCACAAACTAACCTTCCTATCCACATTATCCACCTCTGCTGCTAATTGTACTAAGACTTTAGCGACATCAAAAGTGGATTTGATGATGGGATTGGTCCTTGCCTCATCGCAGGATACACATAAACTCTAAATCTTGCTCCCTAGGCCTCCATTTATCAAAAATAGGTGTCAAAATGGCCTTGTCTCTCCTGAGCTCATTCCATATATCCATAATTTTACCTACATTGTTGTAGAGCAATGAGGCATTTATTGTATTTGCAAAACTGGAAATTGTAGCTCTTACTCTCTCCTCATACTTCTTTTCATATAATGCTTGAGCCTATTTCAAGTTTTCTAATTCTTGGGGAGTGATTTCAATCATTTGAGGGTTGGAGGGTGCTGGAGATGGTGGAAACTCAATGATAGGGCTAGTAGGTGGAGGTCTTGCAGGAGAAGAGGAGATCATCAGTGTTGAAGACTCACCTTGATGGTATTGTCCAGTCAACTGGCTCTGCAGCTTGGCAATGATGGTATCCTTACCTCTTACCTCCTCCTTGGCATTGTTATAGGTCTTCAAAACTATTTCCAACTTAACTTGGAGGGCCTCTTTCTCTTTGGCTTCCTTCTCTACTACTACAACACTAAATTTTGCAGTCTCTAACACAGTGCTAGCAGCCTCCACTACCCCTGTACTCTGCACTCTCTTCACCATCATCCCACCAAGGTAACTTGACCCTGGGGTGTCTTTACTTTTCTTACTCTCATTTCTCTTGAGAGACCACATGATGAGTGCAGAATTATCTTTATTGAAAGTAATCCCCTCCATGGGTTTAGTCTCTTTTCTCACTACATCTAGTACCAGGGCATCTGCTATATCCCATTCAAGTAAAATAAGCACTCCATCTTGTGCTACCATATCTCTTCCCTGCTCAGGGGTGATGGTTTTAAATTCTTCCATCATCTCTTGCTTTATTTCCTCTTCCACCAGGGCTGGATCTTTATTGGGCTGCTCAGCCTTTCTCATTTCATATCTAGCATTATATTTATCTATGTGTTGTTTCCATATAACCTGCATAAATGCTTCTGATGTGACAAAATTGTTATCAGCTAAAAAGGCACTACTTGCCTGCTTTATCTCAGGATCCCACTCCTGGCCTTTGAGTTCAGTGGTAGTGATATCCATTTCAACAGCAATGGGTTCTTCTGGCATTCCTTCCTCCACTTCATCATAAGTGTAGGCAATTTCCCCTAGACTGCCTAACTATAGGAGTTGCTCAGCTACTGCTTGCTCATTTCCTATATGGATAGGGGATTGGAATGGGGAATACAAAGGTGTATGTGATTGTACTTCTTTCCCCACCCTTTGCTTCTTTGGGCTTTCTTGGATGTCAATGACATCTTGTATCTTCCTCTTTCCTTTGGAGGTAGAGGGCTCCCCTATTGTAGGCATCAGCACACTATAACTGGATTTCTTATGCAGTGTATAATCACCAGGAGGGATTGCTTTGCTGGAAGCTGACCTACTTAGGATCATTCTTGCCTTCTCAAGGTTGCTCTTGATTACAGCTTCCCTCTTCTCCTTCAGTGTCTGCATCACATCTTCAAAGTAAATGATCAAAAACTTTATTTTCTCCTCCAGTGGGAAAAAGCTAGACAATGGGTCATAGCTGGCATCAAACTGATGCACAAAATCCAAGGCTTTCTTATAAGCCACCCACTTCTCTTTTCTTAGCTCCTTCTCATCTAGATCAAACTTATTTCTGATGAGGTCTTCAGGAAACTAGAATTGATGAGGCCTACCTCTGCATGCTACCTTCTTCCTAAACATACCATTGAAGAAGTCTTTTGGATCAGCACACCTGGACACTACAGTGGACAAATGATAAGGCTTGAGGAAATCCTCCAAGCAATTCCAACCTCCCTTTGTTATTACAAATTGGTGGGCTATGGTAGCTGTAGGGAAAATAGTCCCTTTACCCCTGCCTGTTAACTCTGCCTCTTGTAAGCCACCAATTTGTCTAAGGATCTCTGCTATTCCCACTTTGAGAGGGACCTAGTAAGGTAGCAAAAATGGGGTGCCTCTGAAACAAAACACTCTAAAAACTGTGGAGACTGGATACAAGTAAATGTCATCCCAGTTATGAACAATTTTTATGTTCTCTGCGAATTCTTTTGGTCTCATGAATTCCAGAAGAACTTTGGGGATTCTTAGGTTTTCAGAGCAGAGGAGAGTCCTTACCTTGGATGCAAAATATTTATCAAACTTCAAAAAACTGGCATCCTCTCTATCCCATGACAACACAGGTCTCCATAATTGTACCAGCATTTTTTCTCCTTCTTTCTCCTTAACAAGGTCCAATCCACTGGCAAAGTAGTCACCACCTTTGAAGAGAAAAAGATGCATCAAGAGTGAGTACCATCCGAAAGGTCTATCCACCTTTCCATTCTTGATTCCTGTTAACCCTCCATGAATAGCATCAGCAATGAAAGAGGCATAATCAAATGTAATTGCAAGAGAAGGATTCAAAATCTAAGCAATCATTAAAAATTAATGATTTGGCATATTGGCTTTAGCATCTTCTCCCAAAACTTGGCAAAGTGCCCAATACATTCCTTTAGCCCTCAGGGTGAACATACTTAATGAAAAGGGCTCTTATGTGTTGGGTCCAACAACTGTTAACCCTCCTATCTTCACAAAAACCTCCTTGAGAGGACCGTTCCTGAGATGACTCCTCTATGCACCATAAATTTGGGCTAATGATGTGAAATTTATAGGTTCCAAAAAATTGGTGAACTCATTAAGCCCAAAAGCTTTCCTAAATTCTTCAGCATTAATCTCGACAAGGGTTTTCCCATTTATATCCCGGATGCTTCTTGTGACTGGATCATAGTTGAGCGCAATTTGGGTCAACAGATCTATGTCCATAAATACCCCTAGGACTACTAATTTCCTGACATCTAATTCCCAGATACTATTTTGTGGGGGAGGAGAATTTCTCATTCTGAATCCAACTTTAAACAACCCCAACCCAGACAATCCAACTTGTGGGTTTCTCAACCAGTTACCCTTGTCATATAATCCTTCTCCTATCTTTAAATAGGGAGCCTTGGGCACTAATTCTTTTGCCTTTGATGCTTGATTAGTTGACAATGTCAACTGTTCTAAAAAATCATCACAGACACTCCTTTTTGAATAGTTAACTTTGGCAGAAAATTCTCTTTTAGGAGCCATTTTGAAAACTTAAGAAATGAATACCACTCTTAAACAATTCTGTGATGAGTCAATTATCTTATCTAAAACACTTCACAGGAATCGCTACACAAGAATACGAGAGAACCTGTTCTTCACTTGAAGGAATTTGCTCTGCAACTGAACCGACTTGCTCTGTACCTAAAGAAAATAACTCGGCATCTGCTCTTCTACAAAATTCTTTAAAAGATATCTTCACCCAGTTGATAGGAAATCAAATATTGTACTCAGGGCCTTAACTACAACATTGATTCTGCATGCTTCGGCCGTCCCTTCAAAATTGAATTCATATGAGAATTCATATTTTTCACTCCAACGTGTCACAACGTTCCTGCAAGTGTTTCATTTTGCTCTTTCGCAACTTCGCGAAGCATAACTATCGGGCAGCTTAGTCCTACGAAATAGTGCCGACCGTTCGATCAAAAGAAACTTGATCGAGCATTAGATTAACTAACAACTTTGGCTCCACGCCGGGTCTCGCTTCTCTATTGGTTATATGATACCACGTGGCGCCCAACCATTGGCCTTGAAATTTCCTTCGCATTTGACTTAACATTGGCCGCGTGTCTTTCCTTTATACCACCGGTTCCACCTTGGTGGGCCCACACTTTCTTCTTAGACCACGTGTCGCCGGACACGTGGATGGCTCTCATGCACTCTCACTATTTCACGGGGTATAAAGAACGAGCATCTTACCCTTGTGAAATAGCACGGGCCATTGGATCATCTCTTAAGTTGATCTCCTTTTAATCATCTGAAAAGGCTTTCGGGAGGGGTGGGCCCGCTGACTCACTGTGAACATCTGCCATCCAGTCACCTTCGCAGCTGACTTGTCACTTTGTTATATGCCAAAAGAAAACCATGGGGCCCCAACAAACTCTTGACAGTTGTATCCTCCAGGGCCGCCATCACGACACGTGGACGGCTCTCATGCACTCTCGCTATTTCGTAGGGTATAAAGAACGAGCATCTTACCCTTGCGAAATAGCGCGGGCCGTCAGATCATCTCTTAAGTTGATCTGCTTTTAATCATCTAAAAAGGCTTTCGGGAGGGGTGGGCCCGCTGACTCACTGTGAACATCTGGCGTCTAGTCACCTTCGGAGCTGACTTGTCACTTTGTTATATGCTGAAAGAAAACCACGGGGCCCCAACAAACTCTTGATAGCTGTATCCTCCAGGGCCGCCATCATGACTATGACCTGACTCACCTCTAGGGCCCACCTTTTAGCCTTTAATCCTGACCTGCTGACTGTTGTAACTTACGCCGCGTGCCGCCATTTTACTCACTATCATCAACCAGCTGGACCGTCTATGTGGCATGCCATGTCATTTTTGCAACTTTGCTAGTTTTAAATTACGCACAACTTCGCCTAGCAAAATAACTCGAGCCGTGGATCTACCCACGAGATGCACACTAGTTACTAGGCCCAACAACTTTAGGAGAAAAATATATGAGGCATAAATTTTTCGATTAATTAACATGACCGCCTAGGCAAACAACAAGGGGGGACACTTCTTACGACCCCACAACCCATTACTTAAGTGAATAAAGTAACAAAATATTAGAAACCAGAGGGTTTAAAACAAACACAAGAGGATCTAAAATCAAAAACCCTTAAACCCTTGAGGTCTAGAACAAAACTGAAGCATTTGAAACTGCACCCTATTCAAAATTTCAACAAACCATAGCCAATCATGGGAAAAGAAAAGCCCATTTTTAATCAGTGATAACACCTTTGCCACTTGTTGTGTGTCCTTAGCTTGTTCACCACCCTAATCGACCTATTGCCCCTAATCTATTCCCTCAGAAGGTATGTCCTGAGTGACATCTTCTACATCCAGGGCATTGACATCGATGGTGTCAATTGGTTCTTCCACTAGGTTTCCTTCCTCACCAAAGACCTCATCCAGTTTGGAAATAACTAGTTCCTTTTCCGCTTGGAGGTTGGCCATTCGTTCTTTGTGAGAGCTGATAGCATGGGCCATGTGCTGATGTGTATCTTTTTCTACATCATCAACTCTCCCCTCCAACAACCAGAGTCTTCTTCTCCTTGTGAAGAAGAGACCTTTATTTTGATCCAGGGCATCAAACAATTCTGAATTTGAGAGTTCAGGGAAGTACTATGCAAAAACTTTCTCCCTAATCTCCTGTTCCTTTTCAATGGCAATGTGCCATTTATTATCCAATGCTTTAAATAATGAATCCAGTGTCTGAGATTTAATCTCTGATGGTACCAGTCATTTTTACATAAATAAAGAATGATTTCCTGTAGTACTTCATCTTTTTCCTCACTATTGAATTCATCATAATAATCTATTAAATCATGAAGTAACTTTCTCCTAATATTTTTTACTATTCTTTGACAATGTGTCAAAGGTTTGTATGAGGAGATGTCTATATTTACTGGTGCAGATGTTGCCGGTTCATTCTTCTTCATCTTCTTTGTCTATCTTGCCTTCTTTGGCTGCTCATCAAACTCGGTTTCTTCAGAGTCTAGTTCATTTGCCTTAGTCTTCCTCTTTCTTTTGAAGACTTTTGCCGGTGTTACCTCCGGTTTCTTCTTTGCCGGTGACCGCTTGGTCACTCTTGGAGTTGCAGTGGTAGCCGGTGCCGATGCTGCTGGCACTGCCTTAGCTTTCTTAGTTGTCAGTTCTTTTCCTTTCTTTACTAATGGTTCTTCAACCAATGCAATCCTCTCCAAGTAGGTTCTGGTCCTCTTAGCCTTTGGATCAGGAGGCAAGGCAATAAGGGTTGAAGCATACCCTTCTAGCATGTCAAACATGACTTCATAGCCCATAGGCTCCACTTCCTCCATTCTAGGCTCAACAGCCTCCATTAGACATTTGTCCACTTGAATAGTGAAACAGATGTCATCTTCATATTTCTTCACTATGTCACCTGAGATTCTTACCCTCTGACTCATCTTTCTTCTGAACTGATCAAAATATTTGTTCAGTACCTCAAGGTAGCCGGTTCTAATGGCTTGCATGCTTTCCTTTATCTACTTGGTTACCGATTGGTCAGGTGACCACTGGACATCTCCTACACCCGGAAAGTAGCCTTCGAAATAAAAGAACAACCCTACTAGTAGTTGTCCAAACTTAAACCTCAGTGAGTTGTCCTGCTTGATTGCCTTAAGATTTAGCATGAGTTGCCTCTGCATGTCGGTGCATAAGTCAAAATATGCATCCTCTTTCATCATTCGGTAAGCGACATTAACCACTGCAGTAGATACAGAATTAATCCTACTGGCTGAGAATGTTCTGTATCCAATCACCATGCATGCGTATTTCACCAGACCATCCTTGATAAGATTGACTGTCATGCCCCATGAATCACTTGTTGAACTAGTGAGCTTGGTCATTTCCATTTTGCTCACTTTTCTCAGAGCTGGAACTTCCCCTATGTTGAAGAAACTGGTGACTACATGAATTGCCTGAGGCGTGATATTATGTGTCCTCTCCAGGTACATCTTGTCACCATGGACTCTTCTCAAGATGATCCTGATGTGATCCTCTGTGAAGTCTTCTAGGAAATATACTGCGTTGTGGAATTTCTTCTTCTCTATGACACTAAATTCTGATTTGATCCTTTTGTCCTTTTTGCAAAATAGACCTAACTGAGTATGAATGGCTAAAGACCCTAGGTCTTCTATTTTGCAATAATATAATCAGAAATTCCTTCTTCGACTATGACTCTAGCTGGAACTTGTGATAAAGCATTATACTTGGACATCCTTTGAATGAAACATTCTGACTCAATGGATGTACTTGAACTGGTATGAGATGCAAAAGCCATTGAAGAATATTTCAAGAACACAAAAAATACCTTTCAAATGTGAATGTAGGGCTTCCTGATTCTGCTTCACTTCACTCTTCGTCGGATGCCAAATCACCGCTTTGTGTTCTCCACTACTGCTTGCAAACTAGATTTGAATCTCTTTCAAGGTTATCCAATTTCTTGAAATCTAAGCTCAAATCGCCTTTTCTTCACTCTGCACTTGAAAACTTTTCTTCACTCGAAAATAGATAGTGAGAAATGATTTGAAAAATGCATTTATACATGTCTCTCACCTACCATCATTAATGCTCCTCTATTAGGGCGTAAACCCTAATTTGCCCTTTTTTTTTACTGTTTCCAGTCTTCTACCAAGCAATAGGTATCGCATACCAATTAAGGACTTTTACCGGTGTCAATTGGGGGTTCGAAAGCATTTTTCCATTTGCTCCCCCTAAGCCTTTGAGGCTTAGTTTCCCGGTTCTGATATTTCCACACTAGGTGCAGAAACTGGTTCCTCTTCCGAAAATATTGGTTTCTTCTTCCATATTTTCTTCATGTCTCCTTGAATTTTTTCAACATCTATTTCTCCTTCCTGAGTGATCGGTATATCATTAGATATACTTTTTCTGCTTCTGCAGAATCTTGCAATGTGACCCAATTTGTTGCAGTGATAGCAAACAAGTCCAGGTGCTCTCCAAGGTCCATTGTACATGTTTCCATTCTTCCTTCTGCATGTTGCAGCAGTGTGACCATGACCATGATAGATCATACAACTTTCTCTCCATCCGGTTGCCGCTTGATGGCCACTGCTTCTTGACTGATGATTGAAGACATTAAACCGGTTGTGGTTCCAGTTCATAAAAGGTTTAGGACTAGTTCCTTGGGTCCTCTGAGGATATCTTCCAGTGGTATCCATTACAAACCTGCATTCAAATTCTCTATGCCCAAACTTGTTGCATGCATAACAATGACCATTGAACTTGTTGGATCTAGGTACATTGTTGATAAAATAAGGAAAATTATTGTAGGCTTTGCTCCTACATACATTTGCAGTGTGTCCTTCTTTAAGACAATTAAAGCAAACGGGTTTGAATTTTTGCTTACCTTTTCATTTGAGTGTTGGTTTGTTCTTTGATGCTTCAACATTTGTTCCTGAGGATTCTCCTTCCTCATGTCCAGAAAAACCAATACCATTGGTAATCTTTGCCGGTCTAGATGACTCAAGCTTTTACTCTAGCTTGATAGTACTTTTGCCAAACTTAGCAAGTATTTCTTTTGACTCAGAGAGTTCTTTGGAAATAGCAGTGTTTGTCTCCATTAGCCTTGCATTTTCAGAGATAGCAATGTTCAGTTCTCCTTGCATGTCTTCTTTTTCCATTTGGCTCTCATGAAGGCGAGCAATCAGTGCACTAATCTCATGTTTCAACTTGGAGATTTCATGATCTCTATCCTTTACCAGATCTTTAGCTTTTCTCTAGTTCTCAAGCTCTTGACTAAACCGAATAGTCAGTCCTTCCAACTCCTTTCTCAAATTGGAGTTTGAATCATTCAGCTTATTCACTTCAGCAATCATGGCTTCCATGTTAGCTTCATCTTCAGAACTACTTTCAGATAGTTCCATCAGCCTTTCTGCATGTTCTCTCCTTTTTGCTTGAGATGCCTTGTATTTGACCATAAGATCATCATAGGCTTGCTCAGACTTAGTGAGTCATTGAGTAAGTTCCCTCAAGATGTATTCCCCCATATCTCTTTCCAAGTGGTTAAACTTATAGAAAGGTAGGCTCTGATACCAATTGATGAATACTAAGAGGGGGGGATGAATTAGTATGCCAAAAATTACTGCACTAAAACACTTACACAGTCTAAAGATAAACTGGTAAAGCAGTCTAACAGTCAAACCGGTTACCACACATGCAAACCAAAATGCAAATAAAGCATTCGCCCACAAAAGCAATACAACCATAACACAAGATATTTGATGTGGAAACCCAACAGGGAAAAACCACAGTGAGATGGAACTCACAAGTCACTATCTGTAGAATAGAAACCAGACCGGTTAAGGTCTTACAATGTTCTTCACCAGAACAAATCCTGTTAGGAATCTCAATCTTTGTTAGGAGATAAGTCTGATTAAAGACTACCTTGTTAGAGGATTTTCAATTCACATGTGTGAACCACCTTGTTAGAGGATTTTACAAAGGCTTTGAGGCCTACCCAGATAAGGGTTACAAACTTGTCAAAGATGTGAGTAATCAACAAGTGTTTGATCTATCTAATAGCACAAACTACTTGGTTAGATCCAATATTGCTCATAGCTAATGCATTCCAGCATTACTTCAGTCTTCTCTCTCTCTCTCTCTCACAGTTACAACTTGATCTTCTCAGACAAGATCGTTCTCACAACAACTCAACTTCCACCTCAAACCCTAGCTCAACATTAACCCTTTCAGTAACAACTTAAAACCCTAGAGATGATGTCCTTTTTAAAGGAATCTGATTTCATGTCAGTCTAATAGGATTACTTTACAATTTCCCAAGTTCAATGAATCTAGACATACTCAGTAACATGACACAAGAATCACCATCAATGTGTCGGCACCGTCAAACAATTGGTGGATTGGTAACTCATCACAAAATGTCGGTTGATAACTCATCACAGAGTATTACTGGTTCCTACAAAATACCGGTTGCCGGTTTGTCAAAAATGAAGACTTGTAAGAATGTGTTGTGCCGCTTTTCTCCCTCATACCGCTTGGGATCTACGAACCGCTTGGGGTCGACATGCTGCTTCAGACCAGGAAACACATTCTGCAAAATCACTAGTCTAAAGACTAGTATACAACATACCGGTTGCAACAAATACCGGTTGAGCACAAGCTCATACATATAAAGGGGATCTCAATACAAGTGTGTGTCCATCAATGACAATCACAACATAAAAATCAAAAATGCCAACATTTTATAGATCATGATCACAGATGGATATTCAGCCCAGGGGGAGCAGTCTTAGAGTGAAAGCAACAGATGGAAACCATTATCATTTTTCATATGAGTGTTGCCATCAATGCTAAAGGGGGAGATTGTTAGCAATTGACACTCATTTGATTGGTTTCATACGTTGTCATTGATGGCAACATGTTTCAACTTAATTCCTTGGTTTGGTTGTTTATCGGCAGACACTTCACTGACACCAGTAGGTATCTTCACCAGTAGGAAGGATTTTATGGGTACCGACATTGGAGGATGACATGATTCACAACAGAATACTAGTATAGGTGGCCGACATCATTTGGAAGATCCGGCAATTGGCAACTGATTTTAATATTTTTTTATTTATGTAATTGAGTCGATATGTATATTTATTTTGTAATTATCTATGTAAGCCAACATAAGGCATTAAAGATTGTAAGGGTATATAGGTTAGTTGATTAGATCATTTTTTGATAGGAGGTAAGGAGAGATGTGAGAGAGATCATGTATGTGAGGACATGTATGTAAGAGGTTATTTTAGTAAGGGTTTAGGGTTTCAAAATCGAAATAGTCAAAACTTGAACCAGAACTCAATCATGCATAGCAGATGCATTTAATGAGTTCAGTTTTATGTTTTATCATTCAAAGTGACTGTAGTCAATGAGACTCCTGTTAGATGGTTCAAATAACTAGAAGACAACTTAGAGGGGGGGTGAATCAGTTGTCATATATTACCGGAACTATTAGAAAATTAAAAATTTAATATTGGAACCCAAAACATTAATGCCAGAAAAGTAGTTAACCAATTAAGCATAAACAATTATCATAGAATAAGAGCCATCCACATGACACCAAGATTTATAATGTGGAAAACCTGGTAAAGAGAAAAACCACAGTGGGAAGCCTACCCACAGTTAGATAATACTTCTATAGTAAGTATGTGAATTGCAATTGAGGGGCCTGCACTTGTAGGAGGGCCAATAGCCTAGAGCACACTACTCATCACAAAAGGAGTCTCACTAACTACATAGAAATCCAGACTACAATCCAGAGAAGTGTTGAGATGCAAAAGCTAGCATCTCCTACACCTGAGTACAGTTTCGGTTAAGCTCAATACCGGAGGACTAAATCCTCTTACATAAACCCAATTTGATCTCCAGTGATTGACCAAATCCTCTTCCTGAGTGATATTACATTATTCACAATTTACTTTCCTTGACCATGACCTCTAACCATAACCATTATTATCTACAATGATATCTTACATCTATATATACAAACCTTCGACCATAAACAATTAGGTCGGCCTCCAGATGATAAACCAATTACATAATTACAAACCATGTCATCCTTAGATCAAACAAATAATATCCAACACATAAGACATCCTGACAATACATTGAGAGGTCCAATCCACACATTACATTAAAGTCAGTCCATAACCTAGATCAACTGGGACCTAGTATAGGTCCACACAATATAGCAATGATCTCCATCTGCCAAGTCTTGAACATGATCACCAACAACATCCTGAAACTCCACCAGAAGCTGCACCAACACCACTTATGCAATTCATCGAAGATCTTCATCAAAATCTCTATCGATGAAACCCTCGCTGCAACCAGAAACTAAGCTTCTAAGTAAGCAAGATAGCATCTGATCACCAAAACAAAACCAACTGATTGAATATGAGCATGAGTATCAAGAACAAGCCAATTCCACCACCAAACTATACCAGAGGCTACTGGATCATGTTAGATCCAAATCAACCAGAAACCACTTAACCTATAGGGACCAGAAGGGTGTCGGTAAAGTATCCAAATAGCTAGTGTTGGCATCAATGACAAAAAATCAATGCAACACATAATAAATTCCACCAGATGGCCAACAATCTTCCCCTTTGGCATTCATAGAAAGACTAGATGTGAAAAACATCTAAGTACCAAGAAATGCCAAACAAGTCTCCCCCAATGGAAGACAGCCTACAATATCCCACATATAGCTCTGAAAGTCAATAACTCTCCCTTTACTTTTCTTATTCATATCTCTCCCCCTTTGACTTTTTCTTTTTCTTTTTTTTCTTTTTTTTTCACATCAATCTCTCTCCCCCTTTGACATCAACGCCAGAAATTTGGAAAAAAATATCAAATCAAAAACATAAACTACTGAATCACAAAGCTGACTACTCCCCCTAAGTAGTAGCATCCCACATCAGTGTCAGAATGAATTGTATCTCTAATAGTGCATGTTGGACTAATGCCAAACTACATCAATCAAGCCTCTAGTAGAGGGGCAAAAACTCCCAATCTATTTCTTAGGTACTCAAATGATTCCTTGGGCAAAGGTTTAGTGAAAATATGTGCAATATTCTCTTTAGTGTTCACATAAACCAGTCTAACTTCATTTGCTTCCACCTTTTCCTTCAGAACGTTATACTTGATAGATATGTGCTTTGTTATAGAATGAAATGTCGGATTCTTTGATATATCAATAGAAGCAGAGTTATCACAGTGAATAACTACCGTTGCATCACAATTCACCTTTATATCCTTCAACATGTGCTTCATCAATAAAACTTATGTACAATTAGTAGCAGCAACAACATACTCAACTTCAGCAGTAGATAAAGAAGTACATGACCGTTTCTTGCTAATCCATGAAACCAACTTCTTTCCAAGAAATAAAGCTCCACCGGAAGTGCTTTTTCAGCAATCAATATCTCCAACCCAATCAGCATTTGTATATGCACATAAATTAAAGTTATCATCCTTAGGGTACCACAAGCCATATTTTGATGTACCTCGCAATTATCTAAAAATCTTTTTCACTGTAACCTCATGATTTTCTCTAGGATCACTCTGAAATCTTGAAACAATACAAACAATATTCATAATGTCAGGCCTAGTCTAAGTCAAATAAAGCAGACCTCCAATCATAGATTTGTATCTTGTAGGATTTACTGGTCTAGAAACATCTTTTCTTGTCAATTTCTCACTTGTAACCATAGGAGTACTTATCGATTTAGTATCTCCCGTACCAAATTTATTCAACAATTCCTTAGCATATTTAGTTTGACAGATGAAAATACCTTTGTCAGTCTGAATAATCTGCAAACCTAAGAAAAATTTCATCTCAGCAATCATAGACATCTCAAATTCTTTCTCCATATTCTTAATAAATTCTATGCATAACTTATCTTCACCTCCAAAAATAATGTCATCAACAAATACTTCAATAATTAGTATATCATAATCAGTGATCTTATAATATAAATTATTGTCAACACTGCCCTTAGTAAAACCAAGCTTCAAAAGATATTTATCCAACGTTGCATACCAAGCTCTAGGTGCTTGTTTCAATCCACATAAAGTTTTCCTTAACCTGCAAACCATATCTGTATCATCTGATAGTGAAAAACCATAAGGTTTCTCAATATAAACTTCCTCATCAAGATCCCCATTCAAAAATGCACATTTAACATACATTTGATAAACCTTGTAGTTTTTATAAGTAGCATAGGCAAGAAATAATCTTACAGATTCAATCCTAGCTACAGGTGCAAAAGTCTCTCCATAATCAATTCCTTCCTTCTGAGAATATCTTTTACAAACCAATCTAGCCTTATTCCTTACAACTTGACCATCCTCATTCAATTTATTCCCAAAAACCCATTTAGTTCCAATAACATTTTTATTTTTAGGCTGGGGAACCAAGGTCTATGTGTTATTTTTCTTAATCTGATCTAATTCTTCTTCCATAGCTTTCAACCAATATTCATTTTTAAATGCCTCGATTATTGATATCGGTTCAACTTGTGAAATTAAACATACCTCATTAGTTGTCAGTCTTCTTCTTTTCACCACTCCATTGCTCTTATCCCCAATGATCTGATCTGATCTTCTAAATGATTCAATCTCACATACCTAGAAGTCTTCTGACTTTTTATTTCTCTTCCCTGTTCTTCAGTTACTGTAGAATTATCTAATACTGGTGGAGTAATTGGTTCAACACTATTTTGGTAAAGGTGCTACCAGTTCTGATATAATCATTTCTACTGTCGGTTCCTTCTCATAAACTCTGATTTGACTTATGTTCAGCTCATCTGCTTTGACATTAGCACTCTCCACAATTCTTTGCAATCTCTTGTTATAACATCTATATGCTTTGCTTTCATTAGAATAACCAAGAAATATGCCTTCATCACATCTAGGATCAAATTTTCCAATGATATCATCTCTCCTAATATAACATTTACTACCAAAAATTACGAAATACTTAACTGTAATTGTATTTCCAAACCATAATTAAGGTGTCTTACCGGTTTCTCCTTTGATATGTACTATGTTGAATGTATAAACCATTGTGCCCATTTCTTCTCTCCAGTAGTTATTGTAGACACCTAAAAATGTCTCATTGATAATGTACTAATTATTCCTCTAATTGATTAAATAATTCTTTATTATTTAATTAAGTCAATTAAACTTATTCTTCTAAATTCTTCTAATTTCATATTTCTTCGTCATCTTACTAATTATTCTATTTTCCTATTCTATCATCATTTAATCATTTTAATCATTTTCTAATATTAATTAAATATTTATTATTTAATTAATTGTGATTTAATCCTTTAATTTAAATAATCTTTATTATTTAATTAAATTCAATTTCTACATAATTAAATAGTTTCTTTAAAACATTTAATTAACTAATTAATTCTTCCATTTTCAAATCCCCAAATTCTAATTTCATTTAATTTCATATCCTTCTAATTTCTTCCAAATTCAAATACATGTGCATGATTTCAAAAACCAAATTGAAAATCAAAGTCAAGTTCTAAATATATTCAAATGCTAAATTGAATTAATAAATTCAATTGTTTGAATAATATCTCATGCAAAGATTAAATTAATAATCTAAATCTAAATGCAAGCACATGCTAAATTAATTAATTCAATCAATTAATTAATTAAATCATTTATCCCTCCAACTTCTATTTCCATCTTTCAGTTAGCTTTTTCTAAATTAAGCTCTCTATGTCATCTTCTTTATTTCCTCCAATCATTTTTTTCTTCCTTTAGTCAGCTTTTTCTCAATCAGTTGACTCAATTAATCAATTCAATCTATTGAGTTTCACTCCTACAATCAACAGTTCAACTATCAACTTGCATTTGAGCTCACCTGAGTTCCACCTCTTGATGAATATGTTCCACCTTTCAATCAATCTTCTCCAGTTTTCTATAAATTGAGCATCCAATCTCCATTTTCAAACAATCACGAACTTTGAATCTTTGTGTCACTTGCAGGTTACCAACGCAATATCTGAGAGCCATCATACCACGAAGAGGAGAAGAGAAATGGAAGCAATATGCAAATCTTGGAATAGGGAGTTTTATTTGAATTGATTTATAATTCCTATTTTATTTGATCTTGCATTATTTCATTGTATTGTTTGTTAAATTCTTATTAGGAAAGGGACTCGTGATTTCCCTGGTTTCTAATTGATTTCTTTGTTAAAAGAAGAATGAATTTTGCATCCCACATTTTGGTGAACCCGACATGAACTAACAGTAATTTAACCTTTTTCTGTGTTCTGTGTGATTTTTGTAGATTGTACTGATTGTTCATTTTTTTTGCAGGTTGCATGAATTTCGAGAAAAGATTTTCCATCATGCAATCAAGCTTACATCATCATGCAATCACATAGACAAAATTATGCATTCGACCCTTTGGGGTCACGCATTCTCTCTGACAGGGTCACGCAATCGCCCCATCCAGATCGTACTTTCTGGGTCACACATCCGCAGGGTTAATTGTTGTTTTATTTTTCTTCTATCTGTTATTGCTTCTGTATAATTTTGTCTTAAATTTGGTTAATCTGGGATCAAAATTACTTTTTTATTTCATGATTTGATTAACACAATTTATGGCAAGAAAAGTTCAGTTCAAGATTTCAGGTGCAAGAAGGATGAAACTACAAAGGAGGGAAGCCAAACGATATCAAAAAGTTCTCCAGGTAGAAAAATTGATATAGGATTTGGAAGAACAACTGGCCTTAGATAGATATAATAGCCTAGTTCTTTCTTATACAGTTAAATATGATCTAATCAATATGGAATGGATGATGAGGGATTTGGCTAGGGCTTCACAATTGGTTTCGCAGGTTCCTGATCAAATTTAGTTTTCTTGTATTTTTCTATTTTTTTTGTTGTCTACATTCTATCACTCAATCGACCTATTAGTGCTACGTAATTGAGCAGATAATGTCACACATTTTCTCAGTCAGATTTACACATTCGCTCTATCAGATTCACGCATTCGCTCAGTAAGTATCACGCAATCGCTTAGGTAGTATTACGCAATCGCCTCTATCAAGTTCTCAGTTTCTATTTTCTGTTGGTTTATTTTGCTACTAATCTTTTGTTTACAGCCTGTGGCGGATTCGCAGAGAGGATTAGATTAGTAATTTTGCATGCACATCTCACAATAGTTAAAATGGACATGCATGGATAATCTCACACTTCAATTTTTAGTGCTTAAAATCAATAATAGTTAAAAAGGACATGCATGGATAATCTCACACTTCAATTTTTAGTGCTTAAAATCAACAACATTTAAAAAGGACATGCATGGATAATCTCACACTTCAATTTTTAGTGCTTAAAATCAACAATAGTTAAAAAGGACATGCATGGATAATCTCACACTTTGTTGTTGGTGTTTAAAATGAACATGGGCTAAAATTGACATGCGTGTATCTCACACTTGGTTTTTGGTGCTTAAAAATCAACAAATGGTTAAAATTGACATGTATGCCTTCATACTTGGATTTGGTGTTTAAAATTGACATACACATGCAGATCTAACACCTAAATGTGGGCTATAAAATGAACGTGAATCAAGCTGCATTAGATTAAATCATTTTTCATTTTCTTAAGGGAAAATAACTTTTCATTGTGTCTAGGGTGGACCTACTATTGCACTAGCTAACTTTCTACCCGCCATTGGGCCCATGGGAGAAAGAAGGAAGGTGACAACGACATCCAAATTTTCTTTTTGTTCTATGTAGTGAGGGGTATCTTTGATTGAGGATTCCATCACCCCACAGAGATACTTCGAATTGGGATGCATTGGGGATATCATCTCTCTCGGCGTACTCTCGAGCGGGTTTTTCGAGCTGCTATATAAATATATTGGTTAGGCGGCTAGAGTGTTGAGTGAATTTGGCGTATGTGGGGGCCTTCCCTGCACCGATAAGCTCAACTAAAGCCTTAAGTGGATTGCTCTGAGAATCCATCATTGGATCGAGATCCCTCGAAACCTAATACTAAGATCCAAATTAATTGCCAAAAATCCTATGTTCAATGGTTTCGGGAGTGCGGCTCATACCCCATAGATACCCCTCATGTACCTTACATTATGAGATAGAAATCCCTCAGTGATAAGATCTTTGGATCTTCGAGGTAAAAGAGACTAGCATGCTCGAGAAGTGTGTGCCATGGAGTGGAGCCAGTGCTACCAGACTCTCTATCTATCCATCTTGTTTCAGTATTTTGTTGTGGGGGCCTCACTAAACGGTGTCCAATATCTAGCCTAAGATTGTATTCCATGCTTTTTTATGTATCTTTGTGATGGACCAGTATTGAGTCAGTCCCTTGGGCTATTTCAAGCCCTATCCCACATATCTCCAATTTTTTTGAGATTGTATGAAAATTGAGTCAAGTTAGCTATACATACCTACCAACCATTGTTCTCAAACTTGGAAAACTGCAAAACATTGTCCTGCACATAAAGTTACCAAAAACAAAGTCCATTTTGAAACTGATTTTCAAAACGTCCTTACATACTTGTGACCATAGTCTTTTGCATAGTCCCATTTACGTCCTCAATATCATCCATAGTCTTTTGCATAGTCCCATGTACGTCCTCATTATCATCCATAGTCTTTTGTATAGTCCCATTTACATCCTCATTATCATCCATAGTCTTTTGCATAGTCCCATTTATGTCCTCATTATCGTCCATATTCTTTTGCATAGTCCCACTTACGTCCTCATTATCATCCTAAGTCTTTTGCGTTATCAACCATATTAGTTGCATAGTCCACCATTTATCATATACATCTTCACCTAGACCTCATATACATCTAAGTCTATTATCAGTTATAGGTTCATAGCATGTGCCTTCATGGGTCTCCCAAGTGATGGTTTTCTCCCCTTTGAGCAGCCTAATCTAGTTCCAAACGGTGGTCAATGAGAAATCATTGATGGTCTAGCTAAATTAGCTTTGGATTTAAGAATAAGCTCACCCCAATAAATGGGAGTTATATACGAGATAGATATTGAGTCTAGGATTGCCCTTACAATTGATAGAGAGATTGAGGTCGAACAACTTCGTCAACAAATGGAAAGACTTGCATTAGAGAAAGCTAGAAAAGCTAAAAAGGTCTCACATCAAAATCCTCAATAGAGCATCTAGTATAGTATTGCATACCTCATATTTACGTCTACTGTCTAGTGTTAGGTCATCATCATATAGGCAATTTTAGATGCTTGTCACAAGGTCCTAGAAAGAAAAAGGAATAATGGACCCAAACAACACACAGTCTATAAACACTACTTGGAACATGGACATGTCAACAGGTCAACACTCAGGTACATAGCCAATATCCACCATAAACAAATTACAACAACATCTAACAAAGGAAGAAATTGAGTCTGCATAGCAAGACCCGCATGTCCCCATGATCCTAGATGCACTTATACAAAGCGATAGGGACAAGTATCTTTCATTGTTAATACAAAATGGGGCAAAATTACCTGAGGATTTTGATGTCACAAAGATTTTACCACCAGGAAAAACTTTAGGTCAAGATAATAGTCAAACACCACCCTTGACGCAAATACAAGCAACGACCTCTAGTCTTCCTCAAAACGTACCTCTTCCAACAAATGTCAACACAAATGCAAACTTTCAAACAAGTGTGTCATCTTCAGTGATCAATGCTAGTATACCATCATAGAGCATACCGATAATGTCAAGTATCTTAGCACCTATTCAAACGCAAGCAACAAGTGTAACCCAACCTCCAGTTTCCTATTCTATGGGATCCACATATGGTTATCAAAATGCAAATCTAGGTATTACCAATACGATAGGTACAACTCAACCAAACATGGGTTCACATATTGCCTATTTCACAGTACCTACTGGAACACACAACACACAAGGTTATAATCTTGGTACCTTTCAACAACCTCCTAGTTATGTAACCATGAATCCTTTTGTGGGACATACACACACACAAGGTATACCTTTGACATCAATAGATATTCTGACACAGCAAGTACAGAGTTTGCAACAATAGATGATGACCATGCAAACTGATAACGATAAAAAGAGCTAGACAATGCAGGACTTACATCCTTATCCATTTGATCACACATTATAGATGCCACCTTTCCCACAATATTTTGAAACACCCAAATTGATAGATATCGAGGGAAGGGTGATCCTAGAGATCATATCAGAGAATTTTTTATGACATGTACAGAAATTGCCTCGGAAGATACTTATCTAATGAGACTATTCCCTAAAAGTCTAGGAGGTCCGACTTTAGAGTGGTTTTCACATCTACCACCAACCATCACGTCATGGGGGGAATTAGCTAAACAATTTATTGCAAACTTCTCACACAACATTGACATCCTGGTTACTTTGATGGACTTATGTGCCGCTAAGCAATATGAGAATGAAACATTTGCATCCTTCATACAACGATGGAGGGCTCTCTACAGGAGATGCAAGACAGTTATCCCAGAAATAGAGCAAGTGGATATGTTTATAGTAAATTTGATTCCTAAGATAAAATATCCGATATAAATGCAATGTCTTACCACATTCAAACAAATCACAGAAAAGGCTCTCAAATGTGAGAAGGGCTTGGTAGAACAAGGTATTATTAAGTATGGCAATACCAACAACAATGACAAATCTAAGTTTTGGTCAAAAAACAAAAATGTGATCAATGATGGTATTGTAGACGCCAGAACAATAAACAGAACTCAACCCATTTTATCACTGGGAATGAGTCAGTCAACAAATCCACATACTGGGAATAACACAACCTCAACCAATGTAAATGCTACGCAAAATACAAACACAAGATACCCTAGGGTAAACGCTCCAAGAAGAAATTACACACCTTTAGGAGAACCTATTGAGTCAGCGCTCAAAAAGTTAATACAGACAAACATGATCACTCTACCTAAAGTAAGAGTATATGAACCAGGTCCTTTCAAACCCACATGGTGGAATGACAATGATTTCTGCAATTATCATAGGACTAAAGGGCACAAAACAACAAGTTACTACAAATTAAAAAACTTCATCCAAGATATGATAGACCAAGGGGACATCACAATTGATACGGATAAGACCTCAACAAACACAAATCATACGATTTTTAAAGATCCTTTTGTTAAGCATGACAAGGGAAAAGCTACCACATCAGGTACCCAAGACAATACGGATAACTACACGAAGGTCTCATACGACTACACTATTCATGTCATTAGCTCAGGAGATACAACAAACAATGATTCACAAGAAACACCTGATCAGGAGGACCAATATCAAGACACTCATAAAGATGAAAACCAAATCTGCATGATATCTGAAGGACCAAAGTACGATGATGATATGAATATTTGTCTCCAAGATTGGGGGCAGGATCAACCATCTCACTCAGATTGGTTTGAAGATGAACTCATTGAACATATTATGAATGTCAAACATACACATTGGGACTATGAACAAGGATTTAATATAAACCTAGATAAGACTGTTAGGGTTTCAAGCAGATCCGAAGCAAATATGAACTAACAATTATATGCAGATTTAAATACAAAAGATAAAGAAATAAAACAAGACACAGATAACACAGAGATTCAACGTGGTTCACCCAAAATGGGTTACGTCCACCATACACAGTCGTCCAATCTTTCTTATTATCTAGCAAAAATAGTACATCAACCTTACAATGCCTTAAGCATCCCAGCCACTTATAACATGCATTTTTAGGGCAACAAACAAAGTTGGCCTTTTTTGGATTTTAATACAATGTCAATTTTCATCAACGAAAAATAGTACTTTGCTGATCAGTCGCCACATTTCAACAATCTCCCACTTGGAGACTGATCAGGCTCCACACCGAACAATCTTCCACTTGGAGATTGATACTACATGACACCACTATACATGCAACATCCACTGGATAAAACACTAGGACTCGACTGGTATAAATTCCACAATTATCAATCAAGAAGACCAACATAAACTGATGAAAAAATCAGCTTCTCCTATGGAACTGCCTTTATGAACATATCTGCAGGATTCTCACTTGTGTGAATCTTCTCAAGCCGTAATTGACCCTCCTCCAAAATAGTCTGGATGAAGTGGTACATGAGCTGAATGTGCTTTGCCCTTGAACGAAAAGTAGAGTTCTTCACAAGATGAATGGCACTTTGGCTATTAGTATACAATGGGCTATCCTCTTGTGTCTGACCCAATTCCTCTAGAAAACATTGCAACCAAATCATCTCCTTGCTGGCTTCTATAGCAACAACATACTCAGCTTCAGTGGTTGAAAGTGCAACAACCTTTTGTAGCCTAGAAATCCAACTGACTATAGTTCCCCCTATAGTAAAAACATACCCTATAGTACTCCTCTGTGAATCAATATCACCCGCCAAATCGAAGTCAACAAATCCACTCAAAGTAGCATTAGATCCTTTGAAACAAAATGCCTTCATAGTAGTTCCTTTCAAATACCAAAGAATCCATTTCACAACATTCCAATGTTCCATACCCGGATTACTCATAAACCTACTCACATCTCTCACTGCATGTGCAATATCTGGCCTTGTGCATACCATTGCATACATCAGACTACCAACAGCTGATGAATACGAGATGTTAGACATTTTATTAACCTCTTCCTATGCCTTTGGGCACATCTCCTTAGTCAATTTGAAATGACTAGCCAAAGGTGTACTAACTGCTTTTGCATCCTGCATGTTAAATCTTTTCAACACCTTCTTTATATACTCACTTTGGGAAAAATTCAAGGTTCTATTTTTCCTATCCTGTGTAATCCTCATACTGAGAATTTGCTTAGCTGCACCCAAATCCTTCATAGCAAATGACCTGGCTAATTTCTATTTAAGATCATTTATATGTTGCATGTTAGACCCAACAACAAGCATGTCATCAACATAAAGCAACAGGATAATATAACTGCCATTATCAAATCTCTTAAAATATACACAATGATCAGAATGACATCTATGATAACCATGTTTACCCATGAAACTATCAAATTTTAAATACCATTGTTGGGGTGCTTGCTCTAGGCCATACAGAATTTTCTTCAACCTGCACACCAAGTTCTCCTTACCTTTGACCTCATATCCCTGTGGTTGCAACATGTAAATTTTCTCCTCCAAATCTCCATGGAGAAAAGATGTTTTGACATCTAATTGTTCAAGATGTAAATCATCTGCAGCCACAAGACTAAGTACAGTTCTAATTGAAGTTATTTTTACAACTGGAAAAAATATTTCATCATAATCTATACCCTTTTTCTGTGCAAAACCTTTTACCACAAGTCTGGCCTTATATCTTTTTTGACATCCTTCCTCCTCCTTTAGCCGATAAAACCATTTGTTAGGAAAGGCTCTTTTTTCTATAGGTAAAGGGACTAAGTCCCAAGTCTTATTTTTCATCAAGGAGTCCATCTCCTATTTCATGCCTAGCTCCCACTGTTGTTTGGCATCTACCTGCATTGCTTCTTCATATTCTTTTGGTTCACCAGAATCTGTTAATAAAATAGAATACAAAGAAGGAGAAAATCTTTCAGGGGGTCTACTTGTCCTCGTAGAACGTCTAACACTTGCAGGAGTTTGTGGGACAATCTGTTGTTGCTGAGCATCAGATACCTGTGGCATTTTATTTTCAGGAATCTCATCCAGCACCACATATTCTTGTTTGTCCTGTTCATGCTTCTTTTCCTACATTTGTTCTTTATACATAACCTTCTCATTGAATATAACATCTCTACTTCTAATTATTTTCTTATTTTCAAAATCCCATAACCGATAGCCATATTCATCTATCCCATATCCAATGAAGGTACATTTCTAAGATTTAGCATCAAGCTTGGTTCTGTTTTCTTTATCAACATGGACAAAAGCTTCGCAACCAAAAGTTTTTAGAAAAGAATAATTTACCTTTTTACCAGTCCATGCCTCCTCTGGAATACCACCATCCAAAGGGGTTGAAGGTCCTCTATTTATCAAATAGACAACAATATGTACAACATCTATCCTAAAATGTAAGGGCAATCCAGTATGCAATCTCATGCTCCTCGCGCGTTCCATGATAGTCCTATTCATTCTCTCTGACACACCATTTTCCTGTGGAGTTCCTGGAACTATCTTTTGCTTTTGAATCCCATTGAAAGAGCAGTAATCTTCAAATGCTTTGCTGTAATACTCACCTCCATTATTTGATCTGAGACACTTCAGCTTTTTTCCTGTCTCATTCTCA
Source organism: Cryptomeria japonica (assembly GCF_030272615.1). Lineage (NCBI taxonomy): Eukaryota > Viridiplantae > Streptophyta > Pinopsida > Cupressales > Cupressaceae > Cryptomeria > Cryptomeria japonica. The sequence goes on from NC_081409.1 coordinate 54,936,171, forward strand.
ACCAAAGCTTTCCATTTCTTAAAAGCTTCAAAAACATCTGATTTTTGTTTTAGGAAATATACTCATGTTTTTCTGGTTGAGTCATCAATAAAAATAACATAACAAGAGCCACCAAGAGATGATACCTGAGCCGGTCCCCATACATCTGAATGTACAAGCTCTAACTTCTCACTCTTCTTCTCTTTCCCAACCTTGAGAAATCTGACTCTTTTCTATTTACCATAAACACAGTTTTCACAGAACTCTAAATCAATCTTTTTTAGTCCTGGCAATAGATTTTTGGAGTGAAGGGTTTTCATCCCTTTCTCACTCATGTGCCCAAGCCTATGGTGCCACATTATCGAATCTGTTCTTGCAACATTTATTGTTGTTGTCCCTGCAGTAACTTTATCTATAGCAGCTAGGGTAGAGTAAGTGTTACCTGTACACAGATATAATGTGCCTACCTTCGCACCTTTAGCTATTACTAATGATCTTTTAGCGACCTTCCACATATTGTCTAAGAGGGTAACTATGCAACCTTCACTACCTAGTTGCCCTGCAGAAATTAAATTTCTTCTTAAATTAGGAACATGTCTTACCTCCTGCAGAAACCAGTCATTTCCATTCTGCAGCTTGATCTTTATCTTTCCTTTTCCAACAATTTGATAGGGCTCATCATCACCCAAATATACCCTTCCAAAATCACCTTGAATATAATCTAGAAAATATTTTCTATGTGGTGTAGCATGAAATGAAGCCCCGGAATCTATTACCCAGGAATCATTAACATTATCCAAACATAAGATTAAAGCATCTTGTAAAGTATTACTTGCAATATTAACTTCCTTACTGTCATTTTTATTTTTGTCTCCTTGTTTGTTTTTCCAAGACCAACAGTCTTTCTTTAAATGACCAAACTTTCTGTAGTACTAGCAATCTTTCTTTCCTCTAGATTGAGAGCGTCCTTTCTTTGACTTCCCTCTTGACTTCTCATTCCCAGGGCCTTTTCCTCTTTCCTTTGATCTTCCTCTATTCTCCACATTCAAAACACTACTCGATGATGTTGAAGTCTCACTTGTTCTTTTCCTTTGCATTTCCTTGCTTAGGATAACACCAACAATATCATCAAATACCAAAGTATTTTTACCAAAGACAAAGTTACTTACAGCCATAACCAAGCAATTCCAGCTTTCTGGCAAAGAACATAAAATCAAGAGAGCCCTAACCTCTCCTGCAAAAGTAATTTTTACTGAAGACAATTGATTGGTAATTGTATTAAATTCATTTAAGTGCTCTGCTATAGATCCTCCCTCACTCATTTTCAAATTAAACAGATGCTTCATAAGAAATACCTTATTCAAAGCTGAGGGTTTCTCATACAACTTAGCCAATATCGCCATCAAATCTAAAGTCATTTTTGCTTCTATTATATTGAATGCTACAGATGGTGCAAAGCACAATCGAATGGATCCCAGTGCCTTTCTATCTAAAATGTCCCACTCTTCATCTGACATTGTGGTTGCTTTCTTTGCCTTTCCTTCTAATGGCCACCACAAATCCTTTTGATATAGGTAATCCTCCATCTGCATTTTCCATAACTGATCATTCTGGCTGTTAAACTTTTCGACCTTGAATTTGGAATCCTCCATTGCTCCCACTCAAATCTGAAAGTCCTGCCAATTTACAGAAAACCTTGCTCTGATACCAATTGTTAGGGTTTCAAGCAGATCCGAAGCAAATATGAACTAACAATTATATGCAGATTTAAATACAAAAGATAAAGAAATAAAATAGGACACAGATAACACAAAGATTTAACGTGGTTCACCCAGAATGGGTTACATCCACCATACACAGTCCTCCAATCTTTCTTATTATCCAGCAAAAATAGTACATCAACCTTACAATGCCTTAAGCATCCCAGTCGTTTATAACATGCATTTTTAGGGCAACAAACAAAGTTGGCCTTTTTTGGGTTTTATTACAATGTCAGTTTTCATCAATGAAAACGGCAAAAAAAAAATTCTCGGGGGCTCCCGCCCTCGAACCCCCGCTTTTCTCGGGGGCTGCCGCCCCCAAACCCCTACCCAAGGCTCGGCCCCGCCCCAGACCCTGGCAAGGATACATGCTGAGTGTATAGTACTTTTTTGATCAGTCACCACATTTCAACAAAGACAGCCTATGATACAAATGATACAATTGCTACAATCACAATTACTCCCAGAGATAGAGACTATGTAGTGGTTACTCGCAGGTCAAAGGTAACCTTGCAAGGGATACCACAAAATCAACCACCAGCAATAGGGACCTACAATGTAATTGAGCAACTTAAAAAAACTTCAGCACAGATATCCTTATTCGAACTACTGCATATTTCACCCAATCATAGAGCTATACTGGACAAAGCACTTCAAGATTCAGTAGTGGACATAGATATAGATGAACATGCCTTCCAGTCTATGGTAGGAAATTTGAAACAAGGTACACATATTGCATTTACAGAACAAGATATTCCTAGTGATAAATTCCTTCATAATGACCCAATACATCTAGAAGCTTACATTCACAAGAAAAGAATCAGAAGAGTTCTTATAGATGGGGGAGCCGGTGTAAACATTTGTACCTTAAAGCTGGTCAAAGCACTGGGATATTCTGAACTTCACATTGATTCTTCCAAAAGGATAAACATCAAGGCTTACAATGATGAAGAACGTCCATATAAAGGCATTGTAACATTACCTATACAAGTAGGACCAATAATGCCAGAGGTCGCTTTTCAAGTCTTGGACAAAGAGCTGGGATATAACATGTTATTGGGCTTCCCATGGATCCACACCATGCAAGCAATACCATCCACATTTCATCAGTGTGTCAAATTCCCATACAATGGTATTGAAATCACCATAAAGGGTGATCCAAATCCGTTTCAACATTGTAATTATCTAAAAGACAGTATCGATAATCAGGTACCTATCAATCAAGTTGCACCTCTCACTACACAGTTGGAAACGTTAAAGATCACAGAAAGACAAAAAGATATGCCTACGACATCCTCCTTACAAATAAAGGATATGGGTTGTGGAGAGTACTATATTGCAAATACTTTAAATGGGGAACAATTGTCTCTTTCTCCTAAGTCCTTTGGGAAGCCTCACACTACAATACAAAAGAAAGACAAAGGAAAAGAAATTGTCAGATACTTAGACTCATGCTCTTTCATTAGATGGGGAGACTTAGAGGAAGAATCCTTGAATGAAGATGTTAACCATTAGATATATAGAGAAGAAGATCATATGAAAACACCTAGAATACACACAGATCAGTATGGTAATGGATTCGAAATACTCCAAAGACATGGATATGATGGTACCACAGGCCTGGGGTTACAAAAGCAAGGAAGACTAGAACCTATTGTTCCTAATGATAATCCAGGAAATCACGGATTGGGATACAAGCATGTACAACATATCACACAAGCCAGACAGCGTACCCTTGATATACTAAATTGACCGAGCAAACCATCAGATTACATATCACAAAATAATATTTCTACACAGGCTCTTCCATCTTCATCTCAAACAAGCAATCAGGTACCTACATCACCAAGCGCAAAATCAGATGGGGAAGACATGAGACAACTCTTACAAGAACCTATTGTGGAGTTACAAAATGATGTAGTTATTGACACAATAGTAGAGACTAATATGGCAACAGATGCAGGATTACCCCCACCACCTGAATCACACCCATGGTTATTGTCACTACTTTTACCATGAGAAGCAACTCAGGCTCAACCTAACGAAATAGATGAAGAAAGATTGCAAAGGCTTATACATGGCTTAAAAAGGGTCACTAATGCACAAAGAAGACCAGTCAATCTATGATAGAATCAGGGATAGGAATAAGAAGAAATAAGTGATGATAGCTCATATGATGAAACATATATTGACAGTGAGACAGATTCTCATGACTATGAATTCTTATCACTCCATGATTCTACCCCACCAAACAGTGTAATATCAAACAATCAAGTCTTCATGTTATCAGACTCTACTACAGAAGGGAATATTGATTTACCCCTAGTACATTCACACTTGATTGATTAGGGGCAATAAGGAAAACCAACACTGGATTGGTTTGAAAATGACGAAGCGATTTCAGAATTTCTAGTTGTCAGAGAGGGATTTCCGCAAGGTGATCATAAAGCAAGGTTTTTTATAGACCTAAATAGAATGGCATACTTTGGAGAAGAAAGTACTTCTCAAATAGAAGATAAGGATCAAACTACCCCTAATGACTTGGGTAATCTTCCTATGGAAAGAGAAAATTCAGCATTACTTATAGAGGAAACAGAAGAAGTAAATATAGCAAAAGGGGAAGTTGTACATAACATCCATCTGGCAAAATCACTAAGCAAAGAAGAAAAAGACAAATTCATTCATTTTTTCAAATAAAGACCTATCAACTTGCTTGCTCCTACTTAGACATGTCGGGCTTAGATTCTGAATTAGTTTTGCATCACTTACCATTGATACCAGGAGTTAAACCTTACAAGCAAAAATTAAGAAAAATGCATCCAAGTATCGCATTACTGGTTAAAATAGAATTACAAAAGTTGTTGGATGTAGGTTTTATCAGATCTATTGACTATGTGGAATGGATATCAAACCTGGTACATGTGACTAAGCTCATGGGAGGCATCACAATCTGTACCGATTTTTGAGATCTAAATAAAGCTTGCCCTAAGGATGACTTCCCGCTACCCACTATCAACATGATAGTTGACCTTAGAGCTGGAAATGAGACGCTATCATTAATGGATGGTTTTTTAGGATACAACCAGATTAAAATTGCACCAAAAGATCAACATAAAACAACCTTTACATGCCCATGGGGAACATACTACTGGAATGTGATGTCATTTGGTCTTAAAAATGTTGGGGCAACATACCAAAGAGCCATGAAAACAATATTTCATGACATGATCCATAACATAATGGAAGATTACATGGATGACATATTAGCTAAATCACAAACCAGAGAAAGTCACCTTGCAGTTCTTACACAGATATTTGATCGGTTGGAATAGTATAATGTCAGATTAAATCCAAAGAAATGTGTGTTTGGCATAACAGCAAGTAAACTATTAGGGTTTATAGTATCAAACAGAGGAATTGAAATAGACCCTACCAAGGTCAAGGCAATCATTGATATGCAACCTCCATCAACACTTAAATAGCTCAGAGGCTTACAAGGAAGATTGCAATCCATAAGGAGATTCATAGCACAATTGGCAGATAAGTGTCACCCATTCTAGCATTTACTCAGGAGAGGAGTTACTTTTAAATGGACAGAACAATGCCAAGAAGCTTTCCAAGCTCTAAAAGATTATCTTTTAAACACACCAGTGTTAATATCTCCAACTCTAGGACAACCTCTATTGTTATACATATCAGTAATGAACTTAGCTCTGGGAGCTCTATTGGTGCAACATGACAAAAATGGAAAAGAAAGAGCCATTTATTATATAAGTAGGACTCTGATTGGTTATGAGCTTAATTATACCCCCATAGAGAGATCATGCTTAGCAGTAATCTTTGCATCCCTAAAGCTTAGACACTACATGTTGAGTCATAAGGTACAACTCATTGCACGGTTTGACCCACTCAAATACCTATTGAGCAGAGCAACATTGAACGGGCGATTAGCTAAGTGGGTTATTATCTTGAGCGAGTTTGATATAGAATACATAGATAGAAAAGCTATCAAAGGACAAATCATAGCAGATCAATTAGTAGAGGCTCCTATACAAGACATACACCCATTGTTGATAGACTTTCTAGATGAATCCATGTTTACACTAACTGCCCCAGTAATGTGGAAGTTATACTTTGATGGATCATATACAAATCATGGATCTAGAGCAGGTATTCTCTTCATTACTCCTCAAGGGGATGTTATACCTAAGTCATTTAGGATCAATTTCCCATGCACCAACAATATGGCTAAATATGAGGCTCTCCTCATAGGACTTCGTACAACTATACAATGGAAAATACAAGAGTTACCGATCTATGGTGATTCGCAGTTGATTGTAAACCAGGTCAATGATGATTACAACATGAAGGATGACAAACTCATGCCTTATAAGAAGTTGGTCGAAGATTACAAGGAGCACTTCAGCAAAATTACCTTTGAATAAATCCCAAGAATATGAAACAAGGCAGCAGATGCAATGGCAACCATAAGATCTCTTCTAAATATGCCTGCTAATGAAACTCAGTTTGAGTTTTATCATAGAATAGTTAGTGCTACCTGCATATGAGACCCCCCTATCAGACTATGTATGTGCAATTGAGGGTCCAGAATCACCTTGGTACAATGAAATATATACATATTTGCATACCCAATACATGTCACCAGATCTGTCTAGAAATCAAAAGAAGACCTTTATTCATCTAGCATCTAGATACACCATTATAGCTGATACTCTGTATAGAAAGGGTTTCGATGGAAATCTTCTATGATGTCTAGATGAGAATGAAGCACACCTTTCTTTAAAAGAAGTCCATGATGGAATCTGTGGGGCTCACCAAAGTGGTCCACCATTATCAAAGAAACTACTGAGAATAGGGTATTACTGGCCAACCATGGAAAAAGATGCTTACAAGTATGTACAGAAGTGTAAACAATGCCAAATGCATGGAGACCTTATTCATGCACCAGCACAAGATCTTCAACCCATCACATCACCATGGCCATTTTCACAATGGGGATTAGATCTATTAGGTAAAATCAACCCTACTTCATCCAACAAGCACAATTTTATCTTGGCAGCCACCGGATACTTTACAAAATGGGTTGAGGCGATTCCCTTAACATACACCACTGGAAAGAAAATAGAAAAATTCATGCTCAACTACATTATATGTAGATACGAAATTCCAATGTGCTTTGTTACAGATAACGGGCGTCCATTTAAAAACCAGGAAGTGAAAGAGTTGTGTGACAAATTCCACATACAACAGAGATATGCCACACCATATTATCCACAAAGTAATGGGCAAGCAAAGTCTACAAATAAAACAATATTGAAAATTCTTAAGGATGTAGTCACTCACACAGGACAGGACTGGCATCTCTAGTTAAATCCCGCTCTTTGGGCCTATAGAATAGCAGTACGCACAACTATAGGAGCAACACCATATTCCTTGGTCTATGGTACAGAAGCAATACTCCCCATTGAAATAGAAATATCATCTCTAAGAGTATGCTTACAGAACATTATATCAGAAGAAGACTATAGGGTAGCAAGGTTGCAAGAACTAGGGACCCTTGATGAAAAATGACAAACAACATTCAATCATTTACAAGGATATCAAAATAGACTGAGACGAAGTTACAATAAAAGGGTCCGCCCATGAACCTTTCAAGTGGGAGATCTAGTACTTAAAGAGAATCAAAGGAACTTAGCAGAACGAGAAAGGCCAGGGAAATTCGAACCTAATTGGCTAGGCCCTTTCATTATAACAAGGGTCATAGGCAATGGAGCCTATAATTTGGCTACCATGGAGGGAGATCCAATCTCTGATCCTATGAACAACAGGCACCTTAAGCGATATTATACCTAAGGTTTGTGTAGTTTAGGTTTTGCTTTCTGCATTGCATATCATATCATTTAAAATACTGCATAACATGTAGTTTCCTTTTTAGACGCATTGCATTCTTAAAGTTCTGCATTCTTATATAGAAGCATCAAATAAAACAGGGCAATTGTTCGAGTTTATCATTTGTTTGCATCTAAGGAAAACAAGGGTTATCACCTTTCTTAGATATTCGGACATGAAGTCTTTGGGGTTCTAAAGTCATTCATTCTCAACATTACCTTGTGACGACACTTTACTTATGGTTGGGTAGTGGTTTCACTATTTGAGACTTGTTAACCCACAATCTATCAATTGTTATATCTCACACCTTAACAAGATCTCTAATTCATTCTAGACACCTAGTTGATCATATGACTAGTGAAAAATCTGAAATTCTACTTTAGCGCCACTGTAATTGTCACACCCAAGTAGGTTTCGTTACTTACAAGTCAAGGCAAGAAAAAAAAAAAAGAGCTATGCCAAATATCCATCTAAAGTCAAAAAGAGCAATGATATATAACTCAAATATCATGTATACAAATGCGATAAAAAAGCTTGACTATGGGAACATGCAAGTAACTCCATCAGGGCTATGAATGCCTATAGGCAATGGAGCAATATTTGAGAAATTATAGTCTATAACCTCGTCAGAGCTCTCAAGGCTTGCTGGCAGCGAGGCTCTATTCGGGATGCTTTTGAAGTTAGAATAATCCATGTAGCTAGTTGTATAGGATGCTAAGGATCTTTAGTGAACACAAGAGCGGGAATTAACTCATCTGCACACACATGGGCAAAAGAAGATCAAAGTTTCAAGAACCAATGGGGAAGTTTTTTGTGTCTCCATTTGTAAAACCTAGTCACTAAGTGTGTTGAGATGAATGTTCTGAAGGACCTTAGAGATCGATTGACCACTTCTCTGTGAAATATTTTGCACCTTCATTTTCAATCGGTATATTACAAATGCTAAATACAAAGACAGTCAACCTTGTTTGAGTAGGAAGTGCATCTTCATCCTGCATATCGCATTCACATAGGTCATGTCAAAAATTATTTGTCTCCACATGCATTCTGCAGATCATCATGTCATGCAGGTCTGCACACTGGGGGCATAACTAAAAAAATTCAAAAAATCAAATAAAGTCCTGAAAAAATCCAAAAAAATCAGATAAAGTCCTGAAAAAATCCAAAAAATCAGATAAAGTCCTGAAAAAATAAAAAAAATTAGATAAAGTCCTAAAAAAATCAAAAAAAAAAATCAGATAAATGATCTTGACAAAATATCAAAAACATTCATATAATGTCTTGAAAAGATCAACCAAAAACATCCATATATGATCCTGAAAAAACTTAAAATCCAAAAACATCCATATAATGTGCTGAAAAAATATACCAAAAACATTGGAATACAATCCTGAGAAAATTAAAAAAAAACATTCAAAAATCTACCTACATAATCCAGAAACATCGAAAAAGCTCTTGGAAAAGAACTAAAAATTGAAAATCAATCAATCAAAACACTTGCAATAAGATGTCTTGTGAGAACCAAATACCCTAGCAGATATCCAACAAACACTTCGCACGAAGTTAACAAAGGATACGACTATCCAGTCAAACATCTGCAATCAGCTGATCAAACTATCTTATCAATCGTATCATATCCATATCAATGTGATCATTATCTTGTCTTAAACAGAAGAGGATACACTCAAAATCAGACAAGTCAGTCTTAAACAGGGTCTGCAACTTTCTAAGATCAAACATTATCAACCATCACATCAAACAATTGAGAACGAAGGCACAAGGTTAGTATAGTTGCTGAATTTTGTCTGGGTCAGTCTTTATCTTTTTATCATTTGGCAACAGATATGTTTCTATGCTACTCAAGGATGTCCACAAGTGACTAGAGGAGCTATGATGAGCATTATCTTTTTCTTTGTTTGTTGTTTGTGGTGTGAACCGATGAAATTCTAGGGAAATTGCTCTAATGAGTGTCTGTGATAAGAGCCTTCACATCAAGGTGAAATCGCCACACATACCTTGACCCCTAACGCAATTCCCAGAATGGAGGGTTCACTCCTTGTCTTCTACGTGTTTGTTTCTACAATGGGATATCTTTGCATCTTGGTTCCTTATACCCTAATGTGATAAAGTTTCATTGCTCAATAATAAGGCTCAGTGATGAATATATATTGATGCAATAAAATATGTGACACAGGTTCGTGATTCATTCAATTTCATTCTTATTTTCATCTCATTTGCTTATTGATAGTTTGTTGGTTTCTCATCTTCTATCTAAATCGCATTCTTTCCAACATTCTTTCTATCATCAATTTTTCTCTCTACCATATGACTAACATTTCTTCAAGGTGTATCTGAGTTAAAATTAATTCAACCATTATCATACAAAAAAAAGCATTCATTATAGTGTTCATTTGCATTCATTATAGAGTTCATTAGCATTTCATTATAGAGTTCATTTGCATTTCATTATAGAGTTCATTTGCATTAATTATAGAGTTCATTAGCATTCATTTTAGATTTCATTTACATCATTACTACATACATGTATTGCCATTGCATTTAGAATCATATAGAATTCAAGTAGATATGCATCATACTACTCATAACATCATATAAAGCATACATGGAAAATAATATACATAGATCATTTCAAAAAACCCGCATGCCATATATATAGCTCAAAAATGGTAATGTGTGTGAATACAATAAATAAGCTCGAAGGCTCAGATAACATGATCAACCAACACTACCTCTATCAGTAGGTGGATCCTATCCACTAGATCTTACCCCAGGATGTCGAGGTAGTCCCATAACACCACCACTGCTAGTTCGTTGTGAAGTAGATCTACGCGATCTCCTCCCCATGTATGCACTAAAGCTAGGCTCTCTCTGACCCTCAGGGACGGCTCTCTCATATGCCTACCAATAATAAATAGACTCATGCACAGCAGTGAAATACCTATCTACCTGGTCGCACACATCTGTACCTACTCTAAAAAGCCGATCGAAGGCATCCATAGTAATCTGACATCTCTACACTGCCTCATCTCTCTACCTCTGGAGACGATCTCGCTCGATATCTCATCTGGTGACCTCATCCTCCAAACTCTGAACCTGTGCTCTAAGAGTCTCCAGCTCATCATCAACCTATCCTCTCCCATCCTCAGCACCAGGTACATCCTCCAACTCTTGCATATCCTCATCATCATCTCCATCCTTGTTGATCGATGAATCAAAAGAATCATCATCATCCTCACTGCTAATAGACTCAGTGTCTCCACCAATGTCTATATCCTCATCTCCCTCTCCACCACCATCTCCCCCATCTCCATGACCTCCTCCCCCATCTCCACCATCTCCCCTAGCTCTCTCCCCTGCGTCTATCCTCAACCGCTGTGTAGGATGGTGAATCTATTGTGCTATAATCGGAACAATAGGATTTGTCAAAGGAACTGGCCCGTGACTAGAAAACCATGCATCATACTCTACTGGCATCCCCAGATCCACTCCACCTCTACCCCAACCCCAAAGTAATGGTTGCAAAGAATCAAACTCAGCAAAAGCAACATGTGGCTGAATATACACACCCCAATCAGATACCTCCCACGATACACGAGCAAAATATGCAATAACCACAGGTTTCACTTGTACCTCACCAAACTATCTAAGAACCCGCCCAAGAAGATACATCTCTATGATCCATTGAGTCTCAAAGGTCCTCCCAATAAGATATCTCTATTGTCGGCAGAAAGACAAGTGCACTACATCATCAGGCCAACTACGGCAATCTAAGTAAGGTCTCCAAATGAAATGTTGCAATGTATCCAACTGATGTCTCCAGTACAAGGTGTTCCCTGAACCCCTATGTCTGATACCTATAGTATACCTGAAGGCATAAGGCTCACCAAGCTAAAAATCTACATGAACAATAGGCCTAGAAATAGAAATCTGCTCCCATGCCCATGTCTAAAGCAAAGTAAGACCACAACTGATAGAACGGTATCCCAGATACACAATACCATGCATCTGATAGTACAACATGGCAAGTAGACAAGGACCCCAAGCATACAGTCGATGATGCACAATCATATCATGAAGCACTCTTCCCCATCCAACTGGAAACCCATGATATCATCAATCAGGTATCAGTAAACCACTAACAATACCGCATAATATAATGGTCAAGTCATCATAGTCTAACCAGGCCCAAGGGATCTCATAATGACCACAGATCTGCAAATCCTGAATCTCACACTCAAAAAGTGCACATAATCTAGCAATGCCATCATCATGGTCATATATAACTCTCTCACCATGAATGGGAATACACAGTATACGCCATACATCCTCTAAGGTAATGGATGCCTCACCAGTCGAAAGATGAAACAAACACATCTCTGAGTGCCACCTACTGTAGGAAAACCCTTCTAAGGGCTCCCACCATTTGCTTTTGTTGTATTCTTGCTTCTTTAAGAAGCCATTGTATATAAAATAAGAGCCATGTGCTCATTGGTCCTAGTTTGGGTCCTAGGGTCATAAGTCAAAGTGGAGTTTTTCTTGAAAGTAGAGGTTATGTGTGCCTTTGAGGTGTTTAGGGTCCTTCTTAGCATGGTGGTGTCCTTAGGATAGCCCAATGTGGGTCTAGGAGTCAAGAAAATCAACATTGAGAAAGTTGCTCAAAACTTGCAAAAGTTGCATGACAACTTTTCAAAGTTGTCAAGCAACTTTTCCACCTAGTAGGTCAAGATCTTAAGTTTAGCATGGACAACCCTAATATGGGCACACAAACTAAGGAAAGGTTAGTATAAGTAGTTGCAAACCCTAAGACAATGGTTTGGATGTCAGTTGTTGTACGACCCAAGAAAAGTGAGTTGACTGTGATTGCAATTTTGTTACCAGTCGGCACAAATGGAGTAAGAAAAGATAGTTAATGGATTGATTTTTGAGAAAACCTATGTTGAAAGTCTTATATGGTGTATTTAATTCCATTTTGAATATTTAGATTAGGTTTTGATTTGCAAGTGTGGTGTGTTTGTAAATATTTTGTAAAATACCTTCTCACTGTCCAGTTTTGGACTGTTTTGAGAAAATGGGTTGTTAACTCCTTTCCCCATTGTGGAATCACCATGAAACCATGGGGAATAGGAGTACAGACCCTATACATTACTTTAGACAAAGTAGGGCCCTTGAAGATGAAGGGAAACAAACTAAAGACCCACTCCTAGGCGAGACTAGATAGTGCTCGACTAGAAAGGGTTAAAGTTGCAGAGGTCCAGGAGAGCAAGGAAGGTTAGAGGAGGAGGAACCCTTTGGAGAAGTTTTAAAGGGGTGAGTGGAGTACCATTGGTGAGAAGGAAGAGCTTCCACCAATCCAAACAAGGTGGTGAAATCAACAAACCAACACTATGACCCTGGCAGGCTTAAAAACACTCTTTAAAACCCTTAAAAACCCCAAAATTCACCTAGGGCAGTGTACAGACACTTGGAGGCCCAAAACTAGGAAAATCCTTGAGCCCTTGCCAAATGAATAGAAGGTCTTTTGGGAAGTTTCACAAGAATATGCATCATTTGCAAGAGGGAGCCCTAAAAGACCGGATAGGAGGCCTAATTGGACACAAACCTTGTAGCCCTATTTTGTAGGTAAAAGACAAAATAGTGAAATCGGTAAGGGGTTGGAAGCTTGAAACCTCTTGGGGGCACATGAATGGGTGGAAAACCATGTCTTATACCTGACCTATCCTTGCTAGGACCTTAGAAGGTGTGGAACAATCCAAACCCTTATTAGCCTAAGTAAGGTTTCTTTGGATCTCATGAGAAGGTGAGACCTTAGGAGTAAAAATTCAAGTTGTTGGTGGGTGGATTGGGAAAGGTCAGGGGATTCCACAAGTAGGGGAAGTCCTAGAGACCCTAGGGTGTGTTTAGTACACCTGGTGATCCAAGGAAAGGATCTAAGAGCATAGACTAGTCTAGTCTATCCCAAACCCCATCCCATCAAATTGGTATCAGAGCAAGTTAAAGATTTGGTGGACCGTGCATGTCTCTGTATTCTGGTGAATCAGTAGGGGAAAGCATAATGTTCACTAATGTAGAGCTGGCTAGGGAGGTAGAAGAGCAGAAGGAGAAGAATAAACTCCTTGAAGAAGCTATGAGTGAGATAAGGGACAAGCTACAAGAAGTGGTGGATCAGAGGACACATGGACCTTGGGGTGACGACACCAAGGATAAAGGCAAGAAAACTATAGACATAGATGATATTATACCTGAAGCAGATCCCTTGTTCAATGAAGAACCATTTGTAAAGGCTACCAAGGCTTTGAACACCAAAGCTTTTGAAGGATTGCCACATTTCAGTGGAAGGATGGAGTAAATAAGCGAAACATTACCCCACCATGGATGGAATACGAGAACCATGTCGTATGGAATCCCACTTCTAGACTTGCAATGGGATACCTATCCCCAAACACAGACAAACACTGTCATGGAATGGATTGAGGGTATGGAGAACCACTTTGAGTGTGAAGGAGTGATAGAAGCTCAAAAGGTTAAGGTTAACAAATCAAGATTAAGGGGAGCAGCTTTGACATGGTGGAAGTATCTGCAAGAAGAGAGAGTTAGCATGGGGAAGCTACCTATTGCCAATTGGAAGGCCATGGTGAGTAAGATCAAGGAGAACTACTTACTAGAGGATTATGAAGTCCAATTTCATTAGAAGAGATAGGGATTGAAGCAAAAAGATCTTGATGTGACCTCCTACACTGAAGAATTTCAAAAGCTTTGTCTTAGATCCAAAGTCCACGAAGATGAATCTATCAAGGTGGCTAGGTATCTAAGTAGCCTAAAGTGGAACATTCAAGAGGAAATAAGCCTATGGACTCCTACCACTATCCAAAAATGTCATCAGCTTGCTGCCAAGGTGGAAGAGAGGAACAAAAGGAAAGGAGACTCTAATACCAAGGGTAGAGGTAGAGATAGAGATCAAATGAATCACCGAGGTGGTTACCAAAGCAAGGCAAATGAGCAAAGGAACCAAGGAGAAACCAAGTTGAGTGAACATATCAGTGAAACCAATCTCAAAGGAGGCCATTCTAGAGGAAGAGGTGCACAAGGGGGTCCAAGTAGGGGTAGAGGTACCAACAGGGGTAACTCCTACTTCACAACTATGAAATGTTACAATTATGGTCAATTGGGACACCCGGCCTATAGATGCCTTGACAAGCCTACCTCATCAAACAGTGGAAAGAGGGTTGCTTATGCACATGAAGACACATCAAGTAGCAAGACACCTAAGGTGGACCATATTGAATCAAAGATTGGATAAAATCTAATGTTCAATAGGGTCTTGATAAGACAGCCGGTTAAGAATGAACCTAAGCATAGGAGAGTATTGTTTAGGGTGAGATGCAAGAGCCTTGGTGAAGTTTGCAAGGTGATAGTTGATTCAGGGTCAATTGATAACATAATATCAGAGGAGGTAGCCAAGAAGTTGAAACTCACAAGGATACCCCACACTAACCCTTACAAGGTGACATGGTTGAATCAAGAGCAGAGTGTGCTCGTCAATGAACAGACTTGGGTAGAGTTTTCTATTGGAGGATACAAGGATAAGATCCTTTGTGATGTGTTACCCATGGATGCCTATCACCAACTACTAGGTAGACCCTAGCAATTTGAGAGGAAGGTGATCTATGATGGAGAGGAGAAATCCATTTCCTTCAAGAAGGATAGCAAGACCTTTAAGATTCAGTCTTTGACAGAGAGTGAAGAGGGAACCTCAAGAACACCTAGTGTCTTATTGGCTACTAGTAAAGAGTTCTTACACTTGCTACATGAGGAGGAAACAGTGAGGTGTGCCATCTTTGTGAAGCCAAAGGAGGAGGAAGACAAGTTGTAGGTAGAGGTACCCAAGGAGGTGAAGCAAATTTTGCAAGAGTATAAGGACATAGTGAGTGATGGAGCACCTGCAACACTCCCACCAAGAAGGTCTATAAGCCATTAAATAGACTTTGTTCCCGGTGCATCCCTACCTAACAAAGCTGTATATAAGCTCACACCTAACCAAAACAAGGAGGTGGCAAGGCAAGTGCAGGAGTTATTGGAACAAGGACTAATCAAGAAGAGCATCAGCCCATGTGCAGTCCCGATAGTGCTAGCATCAAAGAAGGGAGGTAAGTGGAGACGTTGCACTGATTCAAGGGCAATCAATAGGATCACCATAAGGTATAGGTTTCCTATTCCTAGAATAGAGGATTTGATGGACTGTTTAGGAGGTGCTATGTATTTTACCAAGTTGGACCTTAAAAGTGGTTATCACCAAATTAGAATCAAGGAGGGAGATGAGTGGAAGACTGCTTTCAAGACCACAAAAGGGTTGTATGAATGGCTTGTGATGCCATTTGGACTCACCAATGCCCCAAGCACCTTCATGAGGTTTATGAATGAGGTGTTAAATGACTTCACAGGAAGGTTTGTGGTGGTGTATTTAGATGACATTCTCATGTATAGCAGAACCAAAGAGGAGAACCTTGAGCATTTGAGGTTAGTCTTACAGAGGTTGCATGAAGAGAAGTTATCAATCAACCTAGAGAAATGTGACTTCTTGAAGCAAGAGCTGGTCTACTTAGGATTTGTGGTGTCTAAGGGAACCTTGAAGATGGATGCAAGCAAAGTGGAGGCAATCTTGAATTGGCCTACCCCTAGAACAGGGACTATAGTTAGGAGTTTCCATGGTTTAGCTCAATTCTATAGGAAGTTTGTGAGGAGCTTCAGTGGCATATGTGCACCAGTCCTTGACACCATAAAAGAAGGCCTTAGAACCAAGTTCCTATGGACTGAACAGGCTGATAAAGCATTCCAATTATTGAAGCAAGAAGTAGCCACAAAACCCATCCTACTCTTACCTACTTTTGACAAGCTATTCACCTTGGAGTGTGATGCAAGTGGAATTGTAGTAGGGGGTGTATTGAGTCAAGAGGGAAGGCCTATGGTATTTTTCAGTGAAAATCTCAATGAAGCAAATAAGAAGTACTCAGCCTATGACTTAGAGTTGTATACATTAGTTAAATATCTCAAGAAATGGAGGCATTACCTACTCCCAAAGGAATTTGTGGTGTTCACAGACAACCAGCCTTTGAGTTACATTAACACTCAAGAGAAGCTTAGCAATAGACATTTGAAATGGATGGAATACCTCCAATCCTTCACCTTCACCATCAAGCATAAAAAGGGGCAACTCAACAAGGTGGCAGATGCTTTAAGTAGGAAGTTGTTGATAGTTCAAGAGTTACAGTTGTAGAGCATAGGAATAGAAGGTTTCAAGGACCTCTATGAAGGAGATGAAGACTTCTCATCAGCCTACAAGGTTTGCAAGGAGTTTGAGAACCATTTTCATGGTGAGTATGTAGATTACACTCTCCAAAATGGTCTCTTGTTCAAAGGTAATCAGTTATGTGTGCCTAGAGGATCCATGAGAGAAAACCTCATCCAAGAAAAACACAATGGTAGTCTAAGTGGACACTTTGGAGTCAACAAAACCTTGGATTTAGTATAGAGGTACTACTATTGGCCCAAGTTGCCAAGAGATGTGAAAAGGCATGTAGAGCAATGTGGTGTGTGTCAAAGGGCAAAAGGAGGATCAAGTAATGTTGGTGTCTATCAACCATTGCTGGTCCCAAATAGGCCTTGGGAATGTATAAGCATGGACTTTGTAGTAGGACTCCCCAAGACAAAGATAGGTGTGGATAGCACCTATGTGGTAGTGGATAGATTTTCCAAGATGAGCCATTTAATTCCATGTAGAACTACACATGATGTTAGCTATATTGCACATCTTTTATTTAAGGAGATTGTAAGGATTCATGGACTTCCTTTAAGCATTGTTTCAGATAGGGACAACAAGTTCATGGGCCATTTTTGGCAAACATTATGGAGGAGACTAGGAACTAATCTCTCATTTAGCTCAGCTTACCATCCACAAATGGATGGTCAAACTAAAGTCATTAATAGGGTGCTAGGCAACTTGTTGAGGTGTCTAACCAAGGAGTATGGGTAGACATGGGATCTAGTCATTCCACAAGCAGAGTATGCATATAATGATAGTGTAAATAGGACCACTGAAAGGAGTCCTTTTGAGGTTGTCTATGGTAGACACCCAAGGGGAGTGTGTGAACTCAGGGAACTTGGTTCCATGGAGATGAAGAGTGGCCAAGTAGAGGAATTCACTCAAACCATCAAGGAGATCCAAGAGCAGGTCAAGAGAGCCATCCTTGAATCCACTCAAAAACTGAAGGCCAAAATGGATGAGAAAAGGAGAGAGGTTCAGTTCAAGGTGGGTGACTATGTGATGGTCCATCTGAGCAAAGCTATAATGCAAAGTGGTAAGCCTACTAAACTACAAATGAAGAGGGTAGGACCTTGTAGAATTATGTCAAAGTATGGTGAGAATGCCTACAAGGTGGATCTTCCTTCAGACTTAGCCATTTCACCAGTCTTCAATGTTGCTGATCTGATTATGTACAAGGGTGAGATAGCAGGGCAGATTGAGAATCAAACCAAGGTATTGCAAGACTTGGATGTGAATGCCTTACCCCAAGTGAAGTAGCCTATAGCAGAGGAGATCTTGGAGTCAAGGGTGAGGAAGTCTACTAGACACCAGATCTGCATGGAGCACTTGGTGAAATGGGCAGATCAACCTGTGTCTGAAGCTACTTGGGTTGAAGAAAGCAAGTTCAAGAAGTTTGGCATTGATCTGGCTCTTCTCACTCCCCTAGTTCCTTAATTTATTGTAGAGGGGGAGTATGGAACATGAGAACCATTCTAAGGGCTCCCACCATTTGATTTTGTTGTGTTCCTGCTTCTTTAAGAAGCCATTGTATATAAAATAAGAGCCATGTGCTCATTGGTCCTAGTTTGGGTCCTAGGGTCTTAAGTCAAAGTGGAGTTTTTTCTTGAAAGTAGATGGTATGTGTGCCTTTGAGGTGTTTAGGGTCCTTCTTAGCATGGTGGTGTCCTTAGGATAGCCCAATGTGGGTCTAGGAGTCAAGAAAAACAACATTGAGAAAGTTGCTCAAAACTTGCAAAAGTTGCATGACAACTTTTCAAAGTTGTCAAGCAACTTTTCCACCTAGTAGGTCAAGATCTTAAGTTTAGCATGGAAAACCCTAATATGGGCATGCAGAACAAGGAAAGGGTAGTATAAGTACTTGCAAACCCTAAGACAATGGTTTGGATGTCAGTTGTTGTATGGCCCAAGAAAAGTGACTTGACTATGACTACAATTTTGTTACCAGTCGGCATAAATGGAGTAAGAAAAGATTGTTAATGGATTGATTTTTGAGAAAACCTATGTTGAAAGTCTTATATGGTGTATTTAATTCCATTTTGAACATTTAGATTAGGTTTTGATTTGCAAGTGTGGTGTGTTTGTAAATATTTTGTAAAATACCTTCTCACAGTCCAATTTTGGACTGTTTTGAGAAAATGGGTTGTTAACTCCTTTCCCCATTGTGGAAACACCATGAAACCATGGGGAATAGGAATAAAGACCATGTACATTACTTTAGAGCAAGTAGGGCCCTTGAAGTTACAGGGAAGCCAACTAAAGACCCACTCCTAGGTGAGACTAGACAGTGCCCAACTAGGAAGGGTTAAAGTTGCAGAGGTCCAAAGAGCAAGGAAGGTCAAAGGAGGAGGCACCCTTTAGAGGAGTTTTAGAGGGGTGAGTGGAGCTCCATTTGTGAGAAGAAGGAGCTTCCACAAATCTAGACAAGGTGGTGAAATCAACAAACCAACACTGTGACCCTGGCAGGCTTAAAAACCCTCTTTAAAACCCTTAAAAACCCCAAAATTCACCTAGGGCAGTGTATAGACACTTGGAGGCCCAAAACTAGGAAAATCCTTGAGCCCTTGCCAAATGAATAGCAAGTCTTTTGGGAAGTTTCACAAGCATATGCATCATTTGCAAGAGGGAGCCCTAAAAGACTGGATAGGAGGCCTAATTGGACACAATCTTTGTAGCCCTATTTTGTAGGTAAAAGACAAAATAGTGAAATTGGTAAGGGGTTGGAATCTTGAAACCTCTTGGGGGCACATGAATAGGTGGAAAACCATGTCTTAGACCTGACCTATCCTTGCTAGGATCTCAGAAGGTGTGGAACAAGCCAAACCCTTATTAGCCTAAGTAAGGGTTCTTTGGATCTCATGAGTAGGTGAGACCTTAGGAGTAAAAATTTGAGTTGTTGGTGGGTGGATTGGGCAAGGTCAGGGGATTCCACGAGTAGGGGAAGTCCTAGAGACCCTAGGGTGTGGTTAGTACACTCGGTTATCCAAGGAAAGGATCTAAGAGCATAGACTAGGCTAGTCTATCCCAAACCCCATCCCATCACCACCGCTCTATCAAAGCTGTAATCATGGCCCTGTTGGCCATAACCTCTGGCAAATGAAATACATTTTAAAGACCAAGATGATGAATATGCTCAATCTCATCATCTGGTAGGTCAGCTCAAAGATCAAGTCCACTAGGTCTACTTTGTCGAGAGTATAACACTCCAATGTTCTCCTGCAATGAGAAAATGATCAAAATATCAGCTGTCGGATCCAGATAAACTTAAAATATTTTAAAACGCATGACAAAAACTTATATATACAATGAATGCATGATAGTTATGACTAATGTGGTACAAATATAACTCTTGCGTGACAATTAAAGCTAATGCGTAAGAAAATGGGCACATGCGTGACAAAAAACACTTATGCGTAATGATATATAGGAATGTTGCATGATAAATCTAATGCATGACACTTACGACACATGCGTAACATTTAAAGTGTTTGTGGTATACTAAACACTAATGCATGTAAATCAACAAGCGATTGCGTAACGCAGAGCATAAAATGATCAAGGACAACTTTTGAAAAACAAGCATAAAAACAAGCAAAAATCAAGGAGAAACAATGAAAAATACCATACTGCTAGTCCCAAGAGGTCTCTGAAATGAATGTACTCGGTCCGACAAGTGCAATTGAGCTCTATAACTAGCCATGATGATCAAAATACTCAAAAACAGGCACAAAAATTTCAAAGAAACCAAGGAACTACCAAATCACAAATGAGAAAATGAAAACCTAGAATTCTCTACTTATAGCTCAAAATTAGGGTTTTATGACACCTTGACGCTCGTGGTCCCTGCCAATTTCAAACAACTTGTAGCCTACTCAAATGATCTCAAAATGACATGAAATTTCATACGCTTATTCTTTACATTGGTATCGAAAACATGGTCTCAATTTTTGAATTTTTCGACCACCTTTTCTGAGGGGGCATATTTACACTATAAAGCAATACCAACGCATACTGGGGCAGAATTTTTCGTTTTCTTTGAAACAATGTCATTCCGACTTTGTCTCAAAGAGGGGCAAATGTAGACACCTAAAAATGTCTCATTGATCATGTACTAATTATTCCTCTAATTGATTAAATAATTATTTATTATTCAATTAAGTCAATTAAACTTATTCTTCTAAATTCTTATAATTTCATATTTCTTCATCATCATACTAAATATTCTATTTTCCTATTCTATCATCATTTAATCATTTTCTAATATTAATTAAATATTTATTATTTAATTAATTATGATTAATTCCTCAATTTAAATAATCTTTATTATTTAAATAAATTACTAATTATTCAATTTCTATCTCTAATCAACTAATCATTCACCCCTTTTCTAAATATTAATTAAATATTTATTATTTAATTAATTATGATTTAATCCTTTAATTTAAATAATCTTTATTATTTAATTAAATTCAATTTCTATATAATTAAATAGTTTCTTTAAAACATTTAATTAACTAATTAATTCTTCCATTATCAAATCTCCAAATTCTAATTTCACTTAATTTCATATCCTTCTAATTTCTTCCAAATTCAAATACATGTGCATGATTTCAAAAACCAAATTGAAAATCAAAGTCAAGTTCTAAATATATTCAAATCCTAAATTGAATTAATAAATTCAATTATTTGAATAATATATCAAGCAAAGATTAAATTAATAATCTAAATCTAAATGCAAGCACATGCTAAATTAATTAATTCAATCAATTAATTAATTAAATCATTTATCCCTCCAACTTCTATTTCCATCTTTCAGTTAGTTTTTTCTAAATTAAGCTCTTTATGTCATCTTCTTTATTTCCTCCAATCATTTTTTTTCTTCCTTCAGTCAGCTTTTTCTCAATCAGTTGACTCAATTAATCTATTCAATCTATTGAGTTTCACTCCTACAATCAACAGTTCAACTATCAACTTGCATTTGAGCTCACCTAAGTTCCACCACTTGATCAATTTGTTCCACCTTTCAATCAATCTTCTCCAATTTTCTATAAATTGAGCATCCAATATCCATTTTTAAACAATCATGAACTTTGAATCTTTGTGTCACTTGCACATTACCAGTGCAATATCTGAGAGCCATCATACCACAAAGAGGAGAAGAGCAATGGAAGCAATATACAAATCTTGGAATAGGGAGTTTTATTTGAATTGATTTATAATTCCTATTTTATTTGATCTTGCATTATTTCATTGTATTGTTTGTTAAATTCTGATTAGGAAAGGGACTCATGATTTCCCTGGTTTCTGATTGATTGCTTTGTTAAAAGAAGAATGAATTTTGCATCCCATAGTTATGAGGTAGAGTAGATTCCATCATCATTGTTCTACCAGCATCCAAGATAGTTTTGTTCTTCCTTTCCACAAATCCATTTGCTGAGGTGTCCGGGGAGCCGAAAATTGTCTTCTTATACCATGCTTCTCACAAAAGTTATTAAACTCACCGGATGTGAATTCTCCACCATGATCTGACCTCAAACATTTAATCTTCAATCCTGACTCAGTTTCCACTTTAGCCTTAAAGATTTTAAACTTTTCAAATGCTTCAAATTTCTTTTTTTAAAAAGTAACCCACATCATTCTAAAATAATCATCAATGATTAGCATGAAATATCTATCACCTTGAAAACTTTCAACTGTAGCAAGGCCACACAAATCAGTATGAATAAGATCAAGAACATCATTTGATTTATCTTGTATACTCCTAAAAGAGGTTCTAACCTATTTACCCATTTGACATTCTTTACATGCCCAATTATAGGGCTTCATAATCTTAGGTATACCCCTAATTGCCTTAGTTGAACTGATCTTCACAATGTAATTAAAATTCACATGACACGGCCTTTTATGGCATAACTATTGGCATTCTACACTCTTATGAGAATGGTAGATGTTGTCATTGATGGCAAGCAATCGACATTCATCTGGAAACCAACCAACAGTTACTGGCACTGACAATAGACTTCAACATACACTAGCAGACACTTCGTCGGCATCGGCTATAATGCATACTAGCACTCAGACCGACATGGAATTAAAATTTATTGTTTTACATTGTAATTATCTCTTGTAAAAGCCGACATGGAATATTGTAAAAGACTCATATATATGTATGAGATCTTATAGGTCATTTTGATATGAGAGGATATGATGAGAGTGAGAGAATATAAATAATATTTTGTATAAGGTGATATAGTTGATAGAGAAGGTTTTGGTTATAGACTGAGCTTAAACCGGTACTGAACCTAGCATAGTTGATGTTGATCTGAAGCAGTACATTGTATTGGATTTTGATAATCCATTTGTAAGTCAGTGAGACTTTTGTTTTGTAGTTGAGCAGTGAGCTCTATGCTACTAGCCTTCCTGCATGTCCAAGCCCCTCATTGTAAGTAATATTTATTCATTGGCTAGTGAGTGAATATTGTGGGTCACAAATCCCACTGAGGTTTTTCCCACACTGGGTTTCCTCATTAATATCTTGTGTTATATTGTGTTCTCTATGTTGTCTCTGTTATTCTTATTTGGTGCATTAATTCTTATTTACTGGTACACTGTTTTAATATACAAAGTTCTTAATAACTTTAAATATTCTATTAACTGGTTAGAGACTGATTCACCCCCCTCTCAATGTCTTCGGGATTGTCATTGATTCTAACAATTGGTATCAGAGCCTGGTACTCTATTTTCAAAAGTCTAATAGCTTGAGGAAGATTCTGACACCGATACAGATGGAGAACTTAAGAAAATAATTGGAAGGAGCTCTTGTAGATTATTATGTAGAGAAATTGAAGAATATCAAACTTCAAGATGATCTAAGGACTGCATAGGAATTCATTAAAGGACTTCAGGAGAATTTTTCTATAGCACAAAATAAAAGAAAAGAACTTCATGAAAAGATGCAGAAAGATGATGATGAAAAAGAAACTCTTAGAGAACTTGAAGACATGAAGAAGAATGGAGAAGACTTGTCTAGGAGACTCAATGATGCTGGAAATGAAAATTTAAGACTTAGTCATGAAAATGATATGCTGAAAATAGATCTGATTCACATGCAACATGATAAAACTGAGTCTATGAGACAAAAGGGAATTCTGGAAAATAAGTTGGCTATTGAAAATGAACACAAAGATAAATTCAAGAAAAGTTCAAAGGAGCTTGATGACATGCTGAAAGTCAGAAACCTAATGGAGATACTAATGGACTTGGATTTGAAGTTGGAGAAAGTTTCGGTACTACAAACAATCTAGATCAGAATAAACCGGTAAGACAACCTAATGCTTATAAGTTTAATGGAAAATGTTTCAATTGCAACAAATATGGTCATAGAGAAAATTAACGTATATTTAGAAACAATCAGAATAATAATGCACCCACCAGTCAATGTTCCAAATGCAACAAAGTTGATCATAATTTAGAAAACTACAAAATGAATGTGAAATGCTATGTTTGTGAAAGATATGGACACTTATCTAATCAATGCAGAATACAAACTGACGTAGGATATGGAAAGGCTATTCAGAGGAATAATGTGACTTGTTATTCTTGTAACAAGATTGGACACATTGCTAAATTTTGCAGAAGAAAGACTTCATTGGCAAACAATAAAGGATCCAGTTTGAAAAGCAAAGAAAAGGTAGATGAGGTAAAGCAAGAATTTTCAAAATAATGGATTAGGAAGAGAGATCAAATAGTTGATTAAACTGTCTCTATACTGGTAGAACAAAGAAATCCTCCACTGGCAGGAGATTCTTCATCCAACTAAAAAGTAACCCTTTGGGGGTATTGCAGCAAGTTAAAAATCATTCAGATTACCCTCAGTTGATGGTGAGAAGATAGATTTCTTCCTTACTGGTAGATGTGTTAAGTTTTCACTTAACCAGCGAGCATTCAATGTAGTTGGTGAGAGAAATGTTATTATAAATCAGCTTATTTCCCTCATTTTTGACTCACCAAGCATTCAAATTAGCAGAGAGCGCAAAAACTGAGCGAAGGCATTCAAGGAAAAGGTGTGAAGTGATTTCTTCAGGCATTCAGAATATTTTCAGGCAGCTAAAGGTATTTTTCAATGGCTTCTTCTTCTTCTCCTGAGTTTATTCTGAACCCTACTATTGTGGAAAATGTGAAATTCCCTAGGCCCGTATTTAAAATAATTCCCGAAGTTGCCAAGAAAGATGACTCTATAGTGGCATTTTTGAAAATTCCTAAAGCTATAGCATTTGCAAAAGACCCTAGGATTTATATACATTGCAATATAGAAGAACTAGATTCCAAAGAATTGATGAAAATGTTTACCAAGGTAATTTGTGATGAAAATGGTGTTGTCAAACCCGAACACAAAATCATAGAAACTCTAGGTTTTGTGGCGATACTGAACATTCCCCAATTTCCAGAGGAAGTAGTAAGAATTGTCTTGAGTAGAGAACATGGAGAATTCTTGTGGTTGGATTCTGTCTGCAAAATAACCCAGCAAGCAATTAGGGTAGCAACTGGTTTACCCTCAATCGGCAGTAGACCTGATAAGACTAAGAAAATTCCTAACAACAAAGTGATGACCCTAACTGGACAAACATCTGACAATAGATCACTGAGAGTGAATGATATCAAAGACATCAATGTGAGATTTGTAAGTATGGTGCTAGGTTACAAGACTACACATGCTAACATGCTAAATTTAGTTTCTAGTCTTTGTATAAACAATGCTTATGAGATAGTTGTATGCGGGAAAAGTGGGCTGATAAAACTTAATATGTGAAAATATTCCAAAAAAACTTGTCCACACACACACACAGGACTTCTTGGTGCAAGCTATGGAGTAACGTAGTATTACTCAGCTTCCCAAGGTGGGTCCCATGGTTCTCTATCTCACAATGTCCCTCAAACCAATGTTTTTGCTCTCAGATCACTGAGCAAAATGGTTTAGGGATGGCAAATGCAAGAACGAGGGATGTCTTGATAGATTTTAGAATGAAATGGATGTTAAGCTATGTATGATTCTAGAAATGCAATAAACTAGATGATAAGATGACAAGGTTAGTATGAGTACTATCCTAACATGATATATTTAGTCTATGATTGAACTAAATGATAAAGAAAGTATTCTAAACATGCATATTTAGACTAATTTCTATTCTAAAGAGAGGCTAAATGATGAGCATAAAATGATAATATGAAAGCTTGAATGTATTTGAGCATAAGTGTGATGCTACAAATTTGAAGGATGATTGTTATGGAGAAATGAGAGCTCTATTTATAGAAAAAACAGAGCAATGGATGGCCAGGATTGAAAGTTTTAATCAAGGGCCAAGCTTGAAAGTTGGGAATCCATGTTTGTAATTGGCACCAATGAAATGGTGACAAGTGTCAACATAGGGTTGGGTTGAGAAAAGGGGTTGGAGACATTAAATGTCTTAGAAGACCTCATGGTTATCTAGAGGGTAAGGGTCAAGTCTAAATCAGGATTACCTATTGGATTAAGAATTAATCGAAGGATAAACCTTTGTGCAAATGATTAAGAGATAATCATGGTCAAAGAATTAAAGGCCTGATGAGACCCTTGGGTTGGATGAAGGTTGACTCAAAACAAATGTTTTAACCATGTGGGAGGGTTTGAGTTAACCATTAATGGTTATTGGAGACTTTGGGGGATTAAGTGGTTGAAGGTTGAAAGCCTTCAACGGTTATCAAAGACTTTGAGGAATTAAGTGGTTGAAGGTTGAAAGCCTTTAATGGTTATCAAAGACTTTGAGGTTTTGAGAAGTGACCTCCCCTTGCTTAGGAATGTGACAAAGTTTAGAGGATGGGTTAGGCTAATTAGAAGCGAATAGAAGATTCTAGAAGGGATTAGAAAGGGGTTTGGGATTTTGCAAGTGGATGGAGGGATAATAGGATTTAATTGAAATAAAGTAATTTAATTCAATTTGGTTGCAATTTGGGGAAATTAAATAAATTAGATTTATTCAATTTTAGGATAACTATTTAATTAAATTTGAATTTAATTAAAAGTGGATAGGGGGGATTTAATTGAATAAAATGATTTATTCATTAAATGGGTATAGTGAATTTTATTTAAATAAATTGAGTAATTTACTTAATAAAATAGAAGAATGTGGATAATTTAATTAAATTGGATTTAATCAAATAGAGAAATGAACATAAAATATTCATTTAAGAATATGGTCATTTTTATACGTCTACATTTTGCCCCTCTTTGAAGTGACGTGTGTGCACATGTTATTTCAAAAAAAATGATGCTTTATCATGATTTATGATCAAATGCAATTTTTGTGTTGCTCTTTTGATTTGGCAGTCGTGCCCTGGATTCGATATTTTGATGGTGATGCCCCTCAGGAGATGAATCAATATTTTGAAAATTTTTTATTTAATTTGATGAGTTGCGTATGATGTGTATGATTTCGTGCATATAAAATGTGTGCAAATTGATTCATCTCCCGATAAGTTACAAATGTTATGGTACAGGGGAGACCGCGACCATATTACAGGTCCATTTGGCTAACCCTAATTTCATTTTCCTCCTATAAAAGGGGAAAAGCGCTTGAATTAGATTCATTTGTGATTTGTTGACTTTGGAGAAAGAGAATTTGGTCTGTAGAGACAATGCCTATTCCGTATCATAGACATCGTTTCGAGCGCGTTCGGAGGTACCGAAGACCTGCAGCGCATGGACCACGAGTAAGTCAACATTTTTTACCCTCTTTTGATTTTTTATTTGGTCATTTTTAGTCATTTTTTTTATTTTCAAAGTTTGGGTTTAACGGTTTAGCGTGTCTAGGGCATAGATTAGCGCATACGAAGTTTGAAGTAGTGCATCGAGTCAAATTTTAGGGGCCGCGTCTGAAATAGATAGGATAGCGCATAGAAATAATAGGGTAGCGCATATAGATAGAATAGCACATGGCAGTCGTTGGGTAGCGCGTGAGGTCAACAGGTTAGCGCGTAGGGTAGACCTAGCGCATAGGGGTCGCAGGGGTTTGCATAGGTAAGGGGGTTTAGCGCGTAGGGTTAACCTAGCGCATAGGGCCAAACAGGTAGCGCCTAGGAGGTGTAGATTAGCGTGTAGAGTCAATCTAGCACATAGGGTAGGTTAGGTGGCACGCAGGGGAAAAATTTTAGCACGTAGAGTCAGTCTAGCGCATAGGGTAAATAGATTAGTGCGTAGGAAAAGCAGCCTAGTGCGTGGGGCTTTTTTAGTGCATTGGGTATCTGTTTTAGCGCATCTGAAAAAATTTTGCGAGATGAACCGATTTGAAAATTTGTTTTAGTCTGTCTGTCATGATTTTAGGTTTTTTTCCAATATGAGTGTTGATATAACTTGTTTTGATTTGCGATTTTCCAAATTATGTATAGACTTCAATGTGTTGTGTTTGATCAAAATATGATTTGTTTGCGTGTTCTGTTTCAAGTTCAATGTGTGAAGCCTGAGTTGTGTTACAAACTGATATGGGTTGGAAACTTGAGTTGTTTTACAAGCTGATATGGGTGGAAAACTTGAGTTGTTTTACAAGTTTATGTGATTGTGGAGACTTGAGTTATTTTACAAGTTTTGATATGGTTTTTGAGAACTTGAGTTTTTCTACAAGTTGATATGAAATGATAGGATTTTGAACTTTGATATAGATGAGCAAATTGTTTCATGTTGTTGATGTAAGTTTGATTTTGATATCTTTGTTTTGATGTGGAAACTGATATTGGATTTGTTTTGTTTGTTTGACAGGAGCGATTGGGTGTGGTTCAGTCATGGGAGAGATTTCGCAGACCGTGGACATTGATACCGCGGTTGTCGCAGGACGACCTTGACATCATTGAGAGATGTGGATTGACTTCTCTCTTGGATATGCCTCAATTCACTGTGAACCGAGGGCTACTGACAGCACTTGCGGACAGGTGGCACAGTGATACGAACACCTTCCATTTTGCCACGGGAGAGATGACAGTCACACTAGAGGACTGTTACAGGATCTTACGCATCCCTGTAGTAGGGGCACTACTACCCTACGAGTAGTCAGAGGAGGGTGGTACAGAGGCACTGCGCCGTATTTTTCAGGATGATACCGTCTGTGGCTATGAGATCCCATGGCAGGAGTTTTTGGACCTAGATTATGCACCACTGCCATCCATACTAGCAGGGTTCATTGGGGGATTCCTTTGTCCTGATCGCAGGTCAAAGGGATTCTCGGTGGGATGGGGGCTAGTTTTGGAGGAGATGGTCACTCAGGGCCGGAGGTTTGCATGGATGTCAGCTATGCTGGCCCATTTATATAGGGGTCTGCATGAGGTAGTATACCTCGGTTACGACAGTTTGTCAGCTGGCATGACATTATTACAGGTATGGTGCTAGGAGCACATTCCAGCAGCGAGGCCACTAGCAAACAGGGACAGGCCCATAGGATGTGCATATGCCTATGGATACAGGGGTCTAGTTGTCCAGCATAAGCTAGGCAAACTAGAGCATTGGAGGAGAGTGTTGGATGACATAGATACGGTCACCTAGCGACCGTATACAGGATGTGAGGTGTGGGCCGAGGATGGGCTGGAGATGCCCTATGTATTTATGACCAGGTACCTGATCGGGAGGACCCCGTTCGTTATAGAGAGGTTTGT
Organism: Cryptomeria japonica; assembly: GCF_030272615.1. Classification (NCBI taxonomy): domain Eukaryota; kingdom Viridiplantae; phylum Streptophyta; class Pinopsida; order Cupressales; family Cupressaceae; genus Cryptomeria; species Cryptomeria japonica. Next base: position 54,965,832 of record NC_081409.1, read on the forward strand.
GGTTACCCAAGTTTTGAGGTAGTTTGGGCACTAGCAGGGTATTCCTCAAGGAGCGTGCCCATATGCACGGCGATAGCAGGATGTAGCGGATTGGGGGCCGACCATTGATAGTGCAATGGCGGTGGAGGAGTTTGTGGGGTTGGCTGGGTAGATATGGGATTATGCCCCTGAGATTAAGGATGCGGGCATGATGGATGAGTTTGCTCGATTGTTTGTTGTGCGGGCGGTGGCCAGGATATCTGATCCTGAGGAGATGAGGCCTGCCTTTGATTCAATTGAGGAGGAGGGAGACGGGGGAGACAATGGAGATGATGGGGAGGATGGAGGAGGAGGACGAGGGAGAGGAGCCAGAGGTAGGAGGGGAGATAGAGGGAGGAGAGGGGATAGAGGTGTGGATAGAGCAGTGAGATAGCGGAGGATCGATAAGGGGAGAGGTGGATTGGCGATCGGAGCCGGTGGAGAGGGGAGAGTGGGGGAGGTGCTAGCTATGGTGGGGGGTGATGATGAGCCTAGGCGACTAGTGCAGAGGAGGAGGACGGATGTACTCCCACCTCCAACACCAAGGACAGGCTGAGTGGGAGGGGTTCCTCCAGCACAAGTACCACTATGGGTTCGGGTCCTAGGTCATATTGAGGATGCACAGATGTGGACCCTACAAATTACTGTTCAGCAGCTGCAGGCATAGATTTTGACCTATCAGCGACAGATTTCTCAGTTGACCACTGAGCGAGATACTGAGATAGAGCGGAGGGGACGAGCGGAGGAGGTGGTGTCGAGCATGCAGAGAGCAGTGGCGGGTGGTCCCATGAGAGACACCCTGAGAGAGTTGGCGTTGAGAGCTCAGGAGGCAGAGTATTACAGGCGGCACTATGAGGTTGCAGTACCCAGGGATCGCCGAGTACAGAGTTTTGCAAAGTCAAGATCTAGTTGATCTCGAGATACTGGGTCACGATCTGAGAGCCGAGGTGTTACGGGGCCACTGAGATAGGACCCTCCTGGGGATCTAGGGGCGGGTGCATCTAGAGCGAGACCATCTCCGTCAGGGGATAGTCATACTTGAGAGACATGGTCTCTGTTGTATTTTTGAGCATTGTATTCTTTGTACTAAACATAGTGTTTTGACACATTTTGTACATTTGGAGCATTTTTGAGATATATATATTCGGCACCATTTTCTTTGATCATGTGATGTGTTTATATGGATGCATGTTATGTGGGCTATTTCATTTCTTTATGATGATGCAATGTTTAAATATATAATGTATGATGTAGGATGTATGTTTTTATATGCTGTGAGATGTAACTTGAAAATGAGATGTATATTTTGATATGAAACTAAATGTAAAATGAGATATAAATATGTTAAATGATATGCAAACATGTTAAATGATATGCAATGATGTTTTAAAATGATATGCAATGATGTTAAAATGATATGAAAACATGCTTAAATTATATGCAACTAATTGTAAAATGATATGAAAACATGCTTAAATGATATGCAACTAATTGTAAAATGATATGCAACTAATGTTTTTGGAGCATCCCTCATTCTGTATTTTCCATCCGATATAGCCATTCGTTTGCTTTCTTTGTAGATATCATCATTGAGCATTGATTTGTTTGGGATATGTTGAAAATTTATACAAGCATAATGGTATAGTTGAACCATAATGACCTGAAAAAAATTTACATGATTTTTGATTTTGCAAGATAGCACAAGCGTCAAGGTATAATTGAACCAGGACGACCTGAGTGTGTATTGCATAAACAGACAAGATTAGATCATTTGTATGTGTGAAGTGGAATCATGCCTTCAGTGATATTCGATGTATCACGTCTTGAGGCAAGGATTCACACAGTACAAGTGATCGCCTCCCAGATAGAAGACTAAGAAAATATTGGAAGTTCCCCTTGACCTCTAGCTATGAAGCATTTAGCGAGACAAAGGAAAAGAATCCAATAATTTAAAAAATGCAAAACTAGTCAAGACTTTATGGAAGAATGCAACATTTACTACTGCAGAAAATCATCCATCCTTGGTATTTTTGTGAATTGTTTTGTTTTAGTTTCTGTGATGAAGCGTAGTTTTGGTTTGTTGGATGTCATGCTTCTGAGTTTTGCAAATAGCCCTGATGTCTTGAGTGGTTGCAAGTTTTTTCACAAGTTAATGCCCCTAGCTGAGTGTGCCTCTTGATATGATCATGTACAGTCATTGCCAAGCCATGGTGGAATGTGGTAAGAGGATAGATATAGATGGATAACCCAAGATAGTGACTACGCTAAGTATGTCCTGATTGGATATGTGATAAGTGTCAGGCGATGGCCGATAGTATTTTGATGGATAAAATGGCATGGAGATAGATAGAGGAGCCGTTCTTTCACAAGAGCACCTATTTACTAGGTTTTCACCATTTGTTTTTATTTGTACTTTATGTTTTTGCTTTTTCTGGACTTTTTTGATTTTTTGATTTTTTTGTGTATTTTGGCTTTTTTCGTGCACTAGGCCACTTAAGTGTAGTACCTCTTTAGATGGATGTTGTTAGTTGGTTCGTCGAGCACATCTCCTATAGAATTTGTTAGCTGATAGGCACTTGATCCATAGACTGATATGATAATATAGGGACCCAACCAGTTAGGTTCAAATTTCCCTTTCTTTTCTCGATCTTGCTGATTTCTTGGATTTTCTTTGAGGACTAGGTCACCAACCTTAAAGTTGCAGGGAATGACCTTGTGATTGTAGCTCCTGCACATGCATTGCTGATATGCTTTGAGATGAGTATAAGCATGTTGGCGTCTTTCATCTAATAGTTCAAGTTCTTGCAGTCGGTTAACTCGATACTCTTCATCTGGGATTAAGCCTTTCAAAGAGACTCTGAGAGATGGGATTTCTACCTCCAGGGGTAAAATGGCTTCTGATCCATATACCAATGAGTATGGTGTTGCTCCTGTAGGTGTGCGGATGTTGGTTCTGTATGCCCAAAGTGCTGGATTGAGTTGTACATGCCAATCTTTGCCTGCATCATTCACTGTTTTCTTGAGGATTTTTAGAATTGTTTTGTTAGATGCTTCTTCTTGACCATTTCCCTATGGGTAATATGGTGTAGAAAACCTATGTTGGATTTTGAATTTTTCACATAGTTCTTGGACATCTTGATTCTTAAAAGGTCTTCCATTATTTGTAATGATTGAACTTGGAATACCATATCTGCAGATCAGATAATTGAGGATAAAAGAGGCAATTTGTTTCCCTGTCACTGTGGTCATGGGAACTACTTCTATCCATTTGGTAAAGTACTCTGTTGCTGTTATAATGAACTTGTGTCCATTTGAAGATGACGGATGAATTTTGCCAACTAAATCTAGTCCCCACTGACAAAAGGGCCAAGATGTTGTAAATGGCTGTGGTTCCTATGTTGGTGCATGTATCAGATTACCATGGATCTGGCACTTAGGACATTTCTTGGCGAAGTGATAGGAGTCTTTCTCCATTGTAGGCTAGTAGTATCCCATTCGTAGAAGCTTTTTAGCAAGAGTAGTACCACTTGAATGTGTGCCACAAATACCTTCGTGAAACTCGTGTAAAGTAGAATCGGAATCATTACAATCAAGGCGACGAAGAAGAGTACCATCGAGACCTCGACGATACAAAGTATTGGCCGTAAGGGTGTAACGGGTAGCTTGTCAAATAAAGTTACGTTTTTGGTTACGGGATTGGTTAATGGGTAAGATATTATGCTTGAGGTAGTCGTATATTGGTCCATATAACGGAGAATCTGAACCAGTCAAGGCATAAATAACCTAGGATTCAGAGTGGTCATAGGCGGGGGAGAATAGTTGCTCTACCAGGAACTCGTAACGACTCTGTTGCTCTGGAATTTGTAGTAGTGAAGCGATTGTAGCCATTGCATCGGCTGCTTTGTTGTTCAACCTTGGTATTTGCTCGAAGGTGATGTGCACAAAATACTATTTGAAGTCATCCACCATTCGTTTGTAGGGTAGTAGCTTGTCATCCTTTGTCTGATAGTCATTGTTGATTTGATGGACGACCAGTTGCGAGTCTCCATAGACTTTTAACTCTGTGATTTTCCATTCTACAGCCATTTTGATGCCTATGACCAGTGCCTCGTATTCAGCCACATTATTTATGCAGGGAAACATAAGCCTATATGATCTTGGTATAGTGTGTCCTTCAGGAGTGATGAACAGAATGCCAACCCCTGAACCATGTTGTGTATAGGATCCGTCAAAGTATAGGGTCCATTGTTTAGTAGAAAGAGTAAAAACGTCCCTGTCCGGAAATTTGATCTCCATGGTGTGTTTGCCTAGTAGTGGTGCTTCAGCCAACTGATCTGCAATTGCTTGTCCCTTGATGGCTCATCTTTCTGTGTATTGGATGTCAAATTCACTGAGAATCATGACCCATTTAGCCAATCGGCCTGTAAGAGCTTCCTTGCTGAGTAGATATTTGAGAGGATCAATTTTTGTGACTAGCTTGATGGTGTGTGCTAGCATATAATGTCGGAACTTCTGAGATGCAAAGATCACTGTTAGGCAAGCCTTTTCAATGAATGTATAGTTGAGTTCATAGCCATTCAATGTCCTAGTGATATAATATATGGCGTGTTCCTTTCCTTGTTGATCTTCTTGTGCCAATAGTGCCCCTAGTGATATATCTCTTGTTGAGATATATAAGATAAGAGGCTTTCCTGCGACTGGTGGGACCAGAACTGGCGGATTCATCAAGTACTGTTTGATTTGGTAAAAAGATTCTGCACACTTGGCCTCCCATTTGAATGATACATTTTTGTGTAGTAAATGGTTAAATGGTAGACTTATATCTGCTAGTTGAGCGATGAATCACCTGATTGATTGAAGTCAGCCTTGTAGAGATCTGAGTTGACTGATATTCTTTGGTGGTGGCATGTCCATAATGGCTTGTACCTTTGCTGGATCTACTTCAATACCTTTTGCTGAGACAATGTAGCCTAGTAACTTGCCTGATGTAACCCCGAAGACACACTTCTTAGGGTTGAGCCTGACTTGGAATTTCTCCAATCGATTGAAAATCTTTGTTAGGATGCCAAGATGTTTGGCTTTGGTGAAGGATTTAGTGAGTAAATCATCCACATAGTCTTCCATAAATGTATGCATCATGTCATGGAATATTGTGGTCATTGCTCTTTGATAAGTGGCCCCTGCATTCTTTAAGCCAAAAGGCATAACATTCCAATAGTACGTTCCCCAAGGACAGGTGAACGTGGTTTTATCTTGATCTTCTAGGGCTATTTTAATTTGATTATAGCCTGAGAAACCATCCATTAGTGAGAGCATTGTGTGACCTGCTATAAGATCTACAATTATGTCGATACTGGGCAGAGGAAAGTTGTCCTTTGGACAAGCTTTGTTGATGTCTCTGAAGTCAGTGCAGATTCTGATACTACCATCTCGTTTTGATACTAGAACGATGTTGGAAATCCATTCTGCATAGTCAATGGGTCGGATGAATCCGACATCTAATAGTTTCTTTAGTTCAGTTTTGACCATGAGTGCCACCTGTGGATTCATCTTTCGTAGCTTTTGCTTGACTGGCTTAACTCCTGTAGAAATGGACAAGTGATGCATGATTAAGTGTGGATCTACTCCGGGCATATCATCATATGACCAAGCAAAGTTAATTTGCTGTCCTTTAAAAAAGATGATGAATGCCGATCTTTCTTCCTCTGTCACAGATTCTGCAAGGTGTATGTTTCTAGCTCCTTCTGTGGTACCAATGTTGATTGATTGAGTGGGCTCAATCAAAATGGGTGATCTCTCATGAAAGTGTTCAGGAAGAGTGTCAAGTCTCCCATTGTTAGGTGCCTTAAAAAGGTTTTCACCTTCAGATGCGTCCTTTATTTTTACTTTTTTGTGATCTAGAGCTGCCATTGACTAGTTTTCAGCATCAGATCCTTTATTTAGTGTATTTTTGCAACTAAGAGACTTGGCACTCCCTGATTGACAGACATCGTTATTTTGTTCATTGGTAGAGCCTATTTCTGGATTTACGGTACATAGGTAATGGATAATAGATTCATCATCTGGGAAAATTGGTATATCATGGATTTCAGGTTCATCCCAATCGATGAGGTCAGGAAAGACAAGTGGTAAGGAATCATTAGGTGGATCAAGTTCGGCGACTATGAGTGTTAGGATGGAGTTTTCATTGTGATGGGCCTTGGTTTTAAAGAAGTCCAGGATTTTGTCGAGGTCCTCGATGGTATTATCTTCCACATAGACTTGTTCATAATGTTTCTGTTCGCTTTCCTTGGCGTCATAGATATTTTGTGGTCCAAATTCAAGAGGTCTATCTTCTGCATTATGTTCTTCTTGAGAAAGGGATATAGAATCAGTATCGTCAGGGATATCTATAGTAGCATTGGAGCAGGTACCCCATTCATATTCATTGGAATCTATCTCATAGGTATCATCCTAGATTCTATCTATGCTGTAAACAGGTATGTTGTATGGTGAAAACAAATCTTTGATGATGGATACCATTTTGATGGTTTTTGTTGATTCTGTATCAGATCTGTCTTCTACTTGCTGGATTTGTTCATAGACTATACTTCCTTGGGGAGGAATAACGGTATCTGGAGATGACAGGATTTGTTTTTGAGACATTGGTGTTTGAATATGAGCTACTGCTGCAGATAGGGATTTTTTATGACTTAGAAGCTTTCCCTGATGCAACCTCTGATCTTGACATTCCCATGCCTTGCGGATTGTTTCTGCTGATTCAAAGAGTGCTTCCTACCAGGATTCTTCTTTGTACTTCTTCTTTACCTTCCATTGAGGTTTTGTAGTTGTCTGTGGTGGCTGTTTCAATAGGAATGTGAGTTTAGAACCCAATCCTGCTTTGTTTCTACTAGGTTGTGAAGGAAGATCTATAGGTTCAGTGACTCCTTCTTTGCATTTTCCAATAGGTCCTTTACCGCCATATCCCATTTGCTTCATGATTAAATAGCCTTTTCCATATAGGTGTGTTGGTAGAACAATGTCCAGAGTGGCTGCTCTATGATCTTCTTCCTCATCTTTGTATAACCAGCTAAGAATGTCCTTGTCTTCTGATTCATGTGCTAGAGTACCTAATTGAATGAAGGTACCATCAAATTTAGTGATGGGCTGAGTGGCCAGATGTGTTGATGTAGTAGGCAAACCATGCGATCTAGGTGATGTTGGTAATTTGGCCAAATATAAAGGCTCCAAAGAGTATTCTCCCATGCCTTGGTCTTTGATTTGCATTTTCTGTTTGAAGTCTCCCCATAAGGAGTTTGATTTTGCTGTTAGTGGATCTGATGTTGAAGATCACTACTTTTCTCTATTATGAGGAACCAAACTGTCTTGGGCTGCCCCCATTGCATTGCAATGTTGAAATGGATTATGATCAGCTGATATGGAGATTTCTTGTCCATCATAAGGAAACTTGACACACTGGTGATACGTAGAAGGTATTGCTTGCATTTCATGTATCCAAGGGCATCCTGACAAGATATTGTAGGTTAGGTCTATGTCTAAGACTTGACATATAGTATCCTTTTGTACTGGTCCTACTTGAATAGGTAATATCATTGTGCCTTTAGAGGACCTTTCCTCATCATCATATGCTTTTATAGTAATCTTTTTGCAAGGATCAATAGATTCTTCTGAGAAGCCTAATGCACGGATAAGATTTAAAGTACATATATTAAGTCCGGCTCCTCCATCTATTAAGACTCTTTTTACTCGGTGTTTGCAAACAATGACTTCAATATGGAGAGGAGTATTATGTGGATGACTCAAGGAAGTATTGTCATGCTCTGAGAAGGTGAGGTTATGAGGTCCTATCATATGGGCGACCATGGCTTGAAATCTATTTGTATCCAGATTTTGAGGTACATTTGTTTCCAATAGCGCTTGCTCCAATATGTCTTTGTGCTTTGGTGATAGTTTCAATAATTCTAGGATAGATATCTGAGCTGGAGTCTTGCATAGTTGGCTAACCAAGTCATATTGGATTTTTGGTGTGGTAGTTGTAGGTGCAGTATGTCCCTTCAAGACATATTTCTGAGTTCGGGTTGTTACATTGACAGATTCATGATCATGCCGATCTTGAATGGTGATGACATTGACTTGATGATCTTCAATTGATATGTGGTTGATGGTGTTGTTGTAGATATGATTAATACAAGCTCCGCGTGTATCATGTGAAGTTGATGCTCCATCTTTGTTGTAATTTGGGAGAGGATTTTTGAAGGCTCCGTGATCACCATTTGTTTTGACACCATCCACTATTAAGTCACCTCGATCAATCATGTCCTGTACTATGTGTTTCAATCGCATGCACTCATTTGTTCTATGACCCTTGTTGCGATGGAAATCACAATAGTGTGAATCATTCCACCAAGGTGGTTTGATTGGGGGTTCATAGTTGCTGATTGGAGGCAAAGAAAGAATTTTGTTTGCCAAGAGTTCTCTGAATGCGGATTCTAATGATTGTCCCAATGGTGTGAAGATACGCTTTTGGAAATTGTTCGTGTTGTTGCGCGAATTGTTGTTAGGTCCTGGATTCATGTTTTTGCTTTGAGTATCATTGGTGTTGTTTGTGTTGAGTTGTCCTTGATCAGTGTTTGGTGCATATGTGTTAGCACTGGGAGTAGCATTTTTAGGATTTTTCGTATTTTGAGGATTTTCGGATAATGCAAGTACTGGTTGCTTAGATTTGGGATCATATGATTCATTGTTGCCTTCATTTTTGTTTCGAGTCCAAAATCGAGATTTGTCAAGGTTGGTGTTGTTCTGATTATTGTAGTTTGATGAGTTTGTTCCTTCCTGGAGGAATTTGAGTGTTCCCTTTTTGACACATGCTTCTTCTACTTGAATGCCATTTTCAATCAATTTAGCGAAAGATGGTATGCATTGAAATTTTAGTCTGTAACTCATTTCGCCATTCAAGTTATCGATGAAGATTTCCATTTTCTCCTTTTCGGGAATATCTCGAGGATATCGTGATACCATGCATCGCCAGCATTGAAAGAACACCATGAATGTTTCGTTGTTCTTTTGTTTGGTATTGCAAACATCTAACATGCTTATGGCATGTTGGATGTTGTAGGAATAGTGGGTTATGAATTTGTTAACCAATTCATCAAATGATCTAACAGGTGGCAAAATTTTGGATAACCATTCCATGGTTTGCCCTCCCAAGCTTCTTGGGAATAATCTCATCAAATAGGTGTCATCATGAGCAAATTCAAGGCTCAGTGTGAAAAATTCTTGAACATGATCTCGAAGATCACTTTTGCCATCATATTTATCAAATTTGGGAACGTCTGAGTTTGGAGGAAAAGGCACCATGTTCAATCCTCTGTCAAATGGGTAAGGACAGATTTCGTTTAAAGATTACTATATTGTTGTCCCTTGTTGCATATCTTGTATTTGCCTTTGCAACATTTGCATTTGTTGAGTAAGAGCAACCAAAGGCGCATTATCTTGCCAAGGGAAGAGTTCTTCCCTTGTATTTGTTCTTAACTGAAAAGGTGTGGTAAACGGTATGTTTTGTTCTAGAGTTTCGAGCTCAGGTATACGCATTTCTCGTATGCGTTGTTCTGGAATGTGTTGTTCAAGTATATGTTGTTCAGGTATGTGAGTTTCTTCTTCTCTTTGTTGTTCTTGATATGCATATTGTCGAGACCCGGTTTGAAAAATGTTTGCATCGAAATCTTCAGGAAGTTTAACGCCTTTACTTGTGAGCATGAGCAGATACTTTTCTTTGTCATTTTCCATGAGCTTTTCTACAAGCTTTTGGAATGAAGGGTTTTCTTGATATTCTCGAAGAAGTGCTTCAGTAATTTTCGGTTCTTCTAAGGGTGGAACCTCAAAAAGATTTGATAATCTTCGATTCATACTAGACTCAACATGTGCCTCACTTTGTTTGTCTCTTTGAGAGCGGGTAACAGGCATTTTAGTAGAAACTTTCAGTGATGAAAGGGACAAAAGTCTCGTTGATATGTTGCTTGGGGGTTGGTGGTTTTGGTCGAGATATGTTATATGTGATGCACTCGTCGGGCAAGAATGCAGGATTGATTTTTCTGCTGCAGTTTATGGTTTGATTAAAAGCAGATTTTTGACAGTATACTCTTGTCTTCAAGGGTTCTTTGTCAAATTCGCTAGATTTGTTTTGGATATAACGTTTGACGTGATGAAGGAATACCCGATGAGATTTGAAGAGTTGACGATTGATGTATAAAAACTTATTTCTCTTGATGAATGTGGAAAAACTAGGTTGTTGTTTCTTCAACATGATGTTACGATAGAGGTTCTTTCTTCTCAAAATAAGGGGATTAGTCATGCATGAGTGTTCAATGGTTTCCTTTAATTTGTTTGGATTCAGTTGATTCTTGTTTTTGAAAATTTCAAATCTTACTCTATCAAAGTGAAAGTTTTTAGATGCCCCTTCACGACAAAGTGTGTCAAATGATATGGATAAAAGTCTCCCAATCTGGAAACTTGATTTGACAATTTGAAGATTTTAAACAAGTGTTTTGAGATAAAAATCCGTAGGATGGTAAAGAATTCTGTTGATACTGATGATGAGATTTCCGGATTATGATAGGAGAGACATCCTCTATTGCGCGATTCATTTTAGGATTCTGACAACGTTCGCTTTGTCACAAATTTTGCTTGAGAAATAGTTTTAATGGTTTGTTTGCCACTCTGGTTTGATGAAAAATGATGTTGATGAAAAATGCTTCGAAAAATGTTTTTGAAAATTTCAAAAAAAATTTCGGTTTTGCTCTCTGTTTTTCTGTTTTTGGATCATGCACTAGAACAGAGTCTATATGCGCTACTAAAATTCCTTGATGCGCTAAAATAATAACCACACGTGCTAGGCTGCCCCCAGACACCCGCTAAAGTTTTTGGACTGTTTAAAATTATTTTTCTAGCTGTTGAAAAAGTTATGCGCTATCTTGGGTCTTCGACACGCTAACTGTTGGATTTTATGCGCTAATGTTTGGTTTCCACGCGCTAAGTTGTTGCTTCCACACGCTAGACTGTTGTTTTGATGCGCTAAAGATTTTCAACACTGATTTCACCTATGATAAAAATGCTACTGTTTGAGCCCGATGCGCTAACTGTAGGTTTGGATGCACTAACAAAAGTACTCTACGCGCTAAGAAGTTGCTCTTATGCGCTAAACTGCCCTGATTTTTCCTTTGATTTGGTTTTTGTGAAATTTGAAATTTTGCTGTGAAATTTTCAAGCTTGATGGATGATTTTCTGAGGTAATAAATGCAAACACGACACAAAAAGTACAACCATTTTGCCTAATCTAACAAAAAGTGTATGTTCTGCAAGGATGTGTTCAAATCTCCAATATTTTAACAAGTTTGGATATAAATAATACACTTCAGAAAGACGCTTTAGTCAAGGGTCATAAATAACATCATAGCCCACTAGTCTCGATACTCTGTCAGCTCAAATAGCCGTGTCACCCCCTAGAGGGCGCCCATTTTTTTGCCTTTTGCCAGAAATTAACTCAAAGTGAATCACTTCATAGTTGAGTAGTTATCTTGGGAGATATATGGTGAGTAATCTTGGGGGCGGATTCTTCCCCACCCTTGCACTATGATGTTATAAATGTTTGGTTACTAACTCGGTTCAAAACTTCTATTTCTATGGTTCGTAATCAAGCTTCCTATTTGGCCGTCAGTGATAAACTCCCTCAGGAGGCTTCCTAACCTTTAGAACAAAGGCTTTACGTATCTCGAGGATACTGGGGGAAGGCTAATCACTGCGCGCAACCGTTGAAAAGGACTTTCGTCACTTTCCACATTTGATTATAGTGGGTTGGAATTCTTGGCATCAAAGTTGTTCCCCACTTAGGTCATTCCCTTCACACCAGCCATAAACAGCTTTAAGAGTTGATTCCAACTCCTCGGGAAGGCAGGTCTGCTAAAGGTTTTATTGCTTGAAGTAAAGAAAGTTGTAATAGTGGTCTGGATTTTTTATCACCCAGTTAAGGGGAGAGCATATTCCTTCCACTTTCGAGACAAAGCAATCAATTTGGTTTATTTTATCCTTTCAATTCAGTGATTTGCTAAAATTTATGTGGAGATGTTGCTCCACAAAAACATGATGTTTATTTTATCCTTCCAAGAAAATGATTTTCTGATCTATGAAAAGGAATTTGGTCAACAAAATAAATTCGATGTTTTGGTCAGCAAAATAAAAATCGATAGGGGAAAACTTTCCCTCTTTATTTTGCGTGAAATAAAAATGAGGTTCTTTTACTTTGTGAAAATAAAGTGAATCCTTTTAGACACCAAAGGATGGTGATATTATTTTTACCCCTTTCTTGCAAAATAAAGATTGTTTGTGGTTCATTTTATAGCCCAAAGTAAGATGAGTTCAATTTTATTTAAGTAGAATTAAAAATACTTTAAATTTTGACTAACTTGAACAAGCTAGTAAAATTTAAACAATTTATAGTTCTAAAAAAAAAAGACACTAAGCTCCTCCCCCTGCAATAAAATGTCAGAAATCCTGCAAAATACCACCACATTAGTTAGGAAAATAGAGGATTTTGTGGACTTCAACAAGTCTAAAATTTCATTTGCAGTTACAATGTTTGTTTCTGTCTTCGATGCGCTACATAACAGACTGCATGCGCTATAATATACCCTCGATTTGCTAAAATGAAGTATCAATGCGCTACACTGTTTGTTGGATGCGCTACTCTGTGCACCGGAGGCATTGTTCTGGTTTTCTTTTGTGTTGAGACCCACAGGAAAGATGGTGATTTGATGCGCTAATGTATAAACCTCACGCGCTGGATTATGGACTGTATGCGCTAAACAGTGGACCGGATGCACTACGATGTTTCCTGGATGTGCTAAACAGTGAACTGAACGCGCTGCTCTGGTTTTCTTCCACGCTGAAATCTACAGGAAAATATTAAAGGGAGTCATGTGCTAAAGAAAGGACTTCACGCGCTAGAGTATAGACCCCACGTGCTAAACAGTAAGCGGGATGCACTAGACTGTTAACCGGATGCACCAGGGAATGTTTCCCATGCGCTGATTCATGTTTCCCGCGGACCTGCAAAAGTGGTTAAATTCAAAAACTGATTTGATATATGGGGTCTAGCCCCACGGTGGGTGCCAGAAATGTATGTGAAAAAAGTGGGCTGATAAAACTTAATATGTGAAAATATTCCAAAAAAACTTGTCCACACACACACACAAGACTTCTTGGTGCAAACTATGGAGTAACGTAGTATTACTCAGCTTCCCAAGGTGGGTCCCATGGTTCTCTATCTCACAATGTCCCTCAAACCAATGTTTTTGCTCTCAGATCACTGAGCAAAATGGTTTAGGGATGGCAAATGCAAGAATGAGGGATGTCTTGATAGATTTTAGAATGAAATGGATGTTAAGCTATGTATGATTCTAGAAATGCAATAAACTAGATGATAAGATGACAAGGTTAGTATGAGTACTATCCTAACATGATATATTTAGTCTATGATTGAACTAAATGATAAAGAAAGTATTCTAAACATGCATATTTAGACTAATTTCTATTCTAAAGAGAGGCTAAATGATGAAAATAAAATGATAATAAGAAAGCTTGAATGTATTTGAGCATAAGTGTGATGCTACAAATTTGAAAGATGATTGTTATGAAGGAATGAGAGCTCTATTTATAGCAAAAACAAGGCAATGGATGGCCAGGATTGAAAGGTTTAATCAAGGGCCAAGAATGAAAGTTGGGAATCCATGTTTGTAATTGGCACCAATGAAATGGTGACAAGTGTCAACATAGGGTTGGGTTGAGAAAAGGGGTTGGAGACATTAAATGTCTGAGAAGACCTCATGGTTATCTAGAGGGTGAGTGTCAAGTCTAAATCAGGATTACCTATTGGATTAAGAGTTAATCGAAGGATAAAGCTTTGTGCAAATGATTAAGAGATAATCATGGTAAAAGCATTAAAGGCCTGATGAGACCCTTGGGTTGGATGAAGGTTGACTCAAAACAAATGTTTTAACCATGTAGGATGGTTTGAGTTAACCATTAATGGTTATTGGAGACTTTGGGGGATTAAGTGGTTGAAGGTTGAAAGCCTTCAATGGTTATCAAAGACTTTGAGGAATTAAGTGGTTGAAGGTTGAAAGCCTTTAATGGTTATCAAAGACTTTGAGGTTTTGAGAAGTGACCTCCCCTTGCTTAGGAATGTGACAAAGTTTAGAGGATGGGTTAGGCTAATTAGAAGCGAATAGAAGATTCTAGAAGGGATTAGAAAGGGGTTTGGGATTTTGCAAGTGGATGGAGGGATAATAGGATTTAATTGAAATAAAGTAATTTAATTCAATTTGGTTGCAATTTGGGGAAATTAAATAAATTTGATTTATTCAATTTTAGGATAACTATTTAATTAAATTTGAATTTAATTAAAAGTGGATAGGGGGGATTTAATTGAATAAAATGATTTATTCATTAAATGGGTATAGTGAATTTTATTTAAATAAATTGAGTAATTTACTTAATAAAATAGAAGAATGTGGATAATTTAATTAAATTGGATTTAATCAAATAGAGAAATGAACATAAAATATTCATTTAAGAATATGGTCATTTTTATACGTCTACAATAGTTAATAACAATGAAATGGTAGATGTGTGTGAATGGCTAAAAGATGAACTTATTGACAATTTGAAAAAGATCAAAGAAGATAAGAAAGTGACATTCCGCTTTGGAAATCTTTTGGTATGTTTAATGTTGTATTTCACTAAGGAGATCCCCAGTACTAGACCTAAAGACTTTGAGGTGAAATTTTTACACTTGTTTGACTATTTTTGGCAAGCTTTGTCATTGATGTCAAAGGGGGAGTAGTGGAGAGAAAAATTGCTTACTCAGAGGAGATCATTTGGTCAGGGGGAGCACATCTTTTTGGAAACTTTTTGGACTTCAGTTTTTGGAACAGTTTTTGGATTTTTCTCACGAGTGTTGCCATCAATGCCAAAGGGAGAGATTGTTGGAATTCTACACTCTTATGAGAATGGTTGATGTTATCATTGATGGAAACCAACTGGAATTCATCTAGAAACCAACTGGAAGTTACCGGCACCAGCAATAGACTTCTACATACACCGGCAAACACTTCACTAGCATCGGCTATAATGCATATTGACACTCAGAGCGACATGGAATAAACATTTATTGTTTTACATTGTAATTATCTCTTGTAAAAGTTGACATGGCATCTTGTAAAAGACTCATATAAATGTATGATATCTTATAGGTCATTTTGATATGAGAGGATATGATGAGAGTGATAATATAAATAATATTTTGTATAAGGTGATATAGTTGATAGTGAAAGTTTTGGTTATAGACTAAGCTTAAACTGGCACTGAACCTGGCCTAGTTGATGCTGATTTAAAGAAGTACATTGTATTGGATTTTGATAATCCATTTGTAAGTTAGTGAGACTTGTGTTTTGTAGCTGAGCAGTGAGCTCTAGGCTGCTAGCCTTCCTGCATGTGCAAGCCCCTCATTGTAAGTAATATTTATTCATTAGCCAGTGAGTGAATATTGTGGGTCTCAAATCCCACCGAGGTTTTTCCCACACCAGGTTTCCTCATTAATATATTGTGTTATGGTGTGTTCTCTATGCTATTTCTATTGTTCTTATTTGCGGCATTAATTCTTATTTACCAGTACACTATTTTTTGATACAAAGTTCTTAATAAGTTTAAATATTTTGTTAACCGATTAGAAATTGATTCACCCCCCCCCTCTCAATGTCTTTGGGACTATCATTGATTCTAACAATAGCCAACTCTCATCAATCTTTGTAATCAAACATGTCTTCTCACCAGAATTCAAATGAAATATATCAACTTTTGTCTGTGTATCGGTTGCAATCTCCAAACCAGATCTGGTAATGATTTTGCATTTTCCATCTTTGAGCTGTAATTGAAATCCCTTATCTACCAATTGTCCTACACTCAAAATATTATGTCTTAAACCTTCAACATATAAAAATTATCAGTATTGTTCTTACCATCCAATGATATAGCTCCTTTTCCTTTGATCATACATGCTTTGTCATCTCCAAATCTAACTAGACCGCCATCAAATTCTTGACAAGATAGAAACTTCCCTTTATCTCTAGTCATATGATGTGAACAACCGTTGTCAATTACCCATTCATCCTTGTCTTCAATTTTAGCAACAAGTGTCTTCTCTTCAGATACATTCACTTCCAATGTCAGATCATCTTCTTTGATAGCTAGGAACACCCATTCCTTCCCATTGCCAGAACCACTAGAAGGGTCTTTTGTCGGCTCATCATCAGAATTAGTAATGCCTTCTTCATCCGCTATGTAACATGATTTGTCTTTGTTTTTCTTGTACTTATACTTGTTTTGATATCTAGGGTTATGCTTAAATGATCTTCTAACTCTTTCTTCAAATCTTGAATTCCTTTCAGGACATCTAGATGCAAAATGACCAATCTTATTACATGCAAAACATTTAAAAGGTGCTTTTCCTTCACACTTACTTCCTATCAGTCCTTTAGGTACTCTTCTAGAAAATAGTGCTTGAAGTTTCTCAAACTCATCATCTTCTCTCTTCATATCTTCTAATTCCTTTGCATATAAAGCTTTCTAGTCTTTCTTACCGATTGTAGCTGAAGATGCATGACAAGCAGGTTCAAACTTTACAGCTCCAGAAGGTCCAAATTCTTCAAGCCCAAAAGAAGATAGTTTCCCAACCAAAGTATCTCTATTGACAGATGTATTAGCCATTTTTCTCAACTCATTAATAGCAGTAGTGTTCATTTTGTAAGGCAGTGGTAGGGCTCTCAGAACTTTAGAAACAATTTCATCTTTGCTTAGAGTTCCACCACAACATTGAATTCCCATAACAATCTCATTTACCCTTTCCATGATTGCAGTAATCCTTTCATCTTCTTCCATCTTCAGGTTTTCATATCTCACCCAGTAACCATCAATTTTAGTAATCTTCACTATAGGGCCACCCTCATTAAGAATATCCAACTTATCCCATATAGCCTTTCCAGATGATTTGTCGGTTAATCCCATTATTTGCTGATCAGAAAGTGCACACAAGAGGGCTTATCTTGCTCTACATTCATTCTCAAGATCCTTGTCCAGGTTTTCTGGAGGAGGATTGCCAGATCCCAAATTATAAGGTGTGACACCATTCTGTGTGATCTCCCAAATCTCCTTGCCAAGACATCTCAGACGAGTCTCCATCTGAATCTTCCATACTATGTAATTTATTCCATCAAGGCTCAGAATATCCCTCTGAAAGATAGCTCCAGAAGAACTGGATGAACTTGAACTATTAGTTGCCATAAGATCTTCCTCAAGCAGTTAAGCTCTCTGCAGAGAGGACTAATGCTCTGATACCAATTATTAGATAGTTCAAATAACTGGAAGACAACTGAGAGGGGGGGTGAATCAGTTGTCATAGATTACTAGAACTATTAGAAATTTAAAACTTTAATACTGAAACCCAAAACATTATTACCGGAATAGAAGTTAAACCAATTAAGCATAAATAATAATCACAGAATAAGAGTCATCCACATGACACCAAGATTTATACCTAGAAAACCTAGTAAAGGGAAAAACCATGGTGGGAATCCTATCCACAGTCAGATAATACTTATGTAGTAAGTATGTGAATTACAATTGAGGGGCCTAAACTTGTAGGAAGGCCAACACCCTAGAGTGCATTTCTCATCAAAAAAGGAGCCTTACTATCTACATAGAAATCCAGACTACAATCCGGAGAAGTGTTGAACTGCAAAAGATAGCATCTCCTATGCCTGAGTACAATTCTGATTAAGCTCAATACCGAAGGACTAAATCCTCTTACATAAACCCAATTCGATCTCCAATAATTGACCAAATCCTTTTCTTGAATGATATTATATTATTCACACATTACATTTCTTGACCATGAACTCTAACCATAACCATTATTATCTACAATCAAATCTTACATCTATATATACAAACCTTCAACCATAAACAATTAGGCCAGCCACCACATAATAAACCAATTACATAATTACAAACCATGTTAGCCTTATATCAAAAAAATAATATCCAACACATAAGACATCCTAGAAATACATTGAGAGTTTCAATCTACACGTTATATTAAAGTCAGTCCATAACCTAGATCAACCGGGACCCAGTATAGGTCCACATGTTGTAGCAATGATCTTCATCTGCCAATTCTCGAACATGATCACTAACAGCATCCTGAAACTCCACTAGAAGATGCACCAACACCACTTATGCAATTCATCAAAGATCTTCATCAAAAGCTTTATCAGTGAAACCCTTGTTGAAACTAGAAATTGAGCTTCTAAGTAAGCAGGATAGCATCCTATCACCAGACCAAAACTAAATGACCGAATATGAGCATGAGTATCATGAACAAGCTGATTCCATCACCAAATTATACTAGATCATGTCGGATCCAAATCAACTAGAAACCACTTAACCTATCGAGACTAGAATGGTGTCGGTAAAGCATCCAAACAGCAAGTGTTGGCATCAATAAAAAAATGTCAATGCAACACATAATCAATTCCACTAGATAGCCAACAACTTCTTTGTGTTGAGCAGTGCGCTCTAGGCTATAAGCCTTCCTACATGTGGAGGCCTCCATATTATATAATATATTTTCATATGGCCAGTGGATCAATATTGTGGGTCACAAATCCTATTGTGGATTTTCCTCTTTGAGCTTTTCCACATATAATACTGTGTTATGGTATTCATTTATGTGATTGGCTTATTGATTGCTTTACTTCTTTAAATTATATATGTATTGGTATACTAGTTGTTGAATGAATGTTATAATAAGGTTAAAATTGATTATTCCAATAGAACAGTGATTCACCCCCCCTTTCAGAGTTCTTGGATTCCAACAGGAGTGAAATATAGGGAGAGAGAAAGAGAGAGGGAGAGAGTGATATTTATGTAGACTAATAGAGGTAGTGAGGGAAGGAGGGAGTGAGTAAGTGAGAGGAGAAATATAGGTGAGTAGAGAAGGAAAGGATGAGAGTGAGATAAGTAAAGATAGAGGATGGGAGGATGGGATACAGAGAGAGAGAGGTATGTTGAGGAATAGAGGTAGGGAGGGATTGAGATGATGTATCTAAGGAGAGGGAGAGAGGAGATAGAGATGAGTAGAGAGAGAGAGAGAGAGAATATGTGGTGAGGTAGGTAAAAAAGAGAGGGAAAATACAAAGGTTGAGAGAGATAAGTTTAAAGCTTGAGGAGTGGTGCAGGGGCACAAAGGAAATTTTTTTGTGTTGATTCCAGTAGATTGGAATCATGTTGTTTGGTTTGTAATAAGGTCAATAGGTCTTCGAATAAGTGCTCAAATGTTTGTAAGGACCCTAGGAGTTACTGATTGGCCAATTTAGGCATATGGGCTCTTAAGGGTGCCAGATAGAGCACTTGGTAGAATAGGGTGTTATTGAGTTACAATAGGTTGGTTTGATGTTGTTTAGAGGTTTATAAGATCATTTGGATCATTTGGAAGTGACCTAGGTTGGATTTGAGCAAAGTTGCTCACTGATGTAAAAAGTGTTGGCATTACATTAAGTTTGTTGGTATGATGATATTGAGAAGGTTATTGGAGATTGATGATATAATTGATAAAGGATGATTACTGTCTTAATAATATTATTTTTTCATTGATGTCAAGCAATTGATTTTCTGATTCAGTATGATGTTTCCATATCTTAAAGAGTATGTTATGATGAGTATAAAGATGTCAGTAAGTGACACTTAGAGAATGAGAAAATGAAGGGGAGTAATAAGTTATTCAATGGGAAACTATTACTAAGTTAGATAGTGATGAGATTATGTTATTTTGATTGTTTTGATATCCTATATATGTGTATTCGAAGACTGAATAAGAAGGAGAAAATATTTCATGTAAAAGAATGAGTAAAGGTTTGGTACTATTCTATTTTACCGAGCAAGGAGCCAGTCGGTAAATTCCAAGGTTATCAATGTTGGTTAAAGAAGAAAGAAGTCACCAAGTGTCATCAGCAAGCAAAGCTATCGAGACGGTAACCAAGATGAATACAGAATGTCTACCGAGTAAAGTTCAAAATTAACCAAGCATCAACTGAGCAGTAATAGAATGCATTGAATGAATAAATACATTATTAAATGAAGGATGCCAATGAATTGGAGATTTATAGAAGATTGGAATGTCATGCAAGAAGTTTGTTAAGGATCAATGGCAATAAAAATTCAAGACTTAGATCTACAGCACAGATTGAACGGTCATAACCGAGCAGAAGTACCAAGGAAGGAATACAAGTTTCAAGGCAAGATAAAGTGTTTTTCAGTTCGAAGGATTCAATGAACCTAGTCAAGTTTGAAGATCTGATGGCTAATATTAATCATGGGAAATGTGATTAAGGAGATTAAGCAGTTAGGAATTGCTTATAAATAAAGAAAAGTTGATGAGCAATGTATGTGGGCAAATAGAAGAATAGTGATGCTACTGAAGTGATTATAGAGTACAGAAGATTGAAGATCTGATTGAAGGATAGAGTAAGAAGCCTAGCAAGGAGGAAGATAAGTCTTATGACAAGATTATTTTGAGCACATAGAGTCTGCCATAACATTTCAGATGTGAAGTTGCAGATATATTTTATTACTATTATTTATTTTTGTAAGTGACAGGAAATCTCTTAACCGAGTGGACCTAACAGTCTTATTTGTAAATCCTCTAGAAAGGTAACATTCTAATTGAGTGTTTGAAATCCTTTGACAAGGTCACTTCTAACAAAGTGCAAGATTCTGATAGATCTGAAGGAAATCCCTTGACCGAGTCACATATAACAATGTGTTTATGTAATCTTTAACAAGATTGGCTTTTAACTGAGCATACTCTAGAAGAGTATATTTTCTTTGTGGGTCCGAAATCCCACAGTGGTTTTTCCCTATTTGGGTGTCCACGTTAAATCTAGTGTTAAATGTGTTTTGATGTTTCAATTTTATCAGTTTATGAGTTTGAATGATTTACAGTCATAGTTGCATATCAAGTAAGTTCTATCGAGGTTGAATCTGATTAGAACATTGAATTGTGAGTTTATCTTATTCACCCCCCCCCCCCCCTCTCATTTAACTAACAATTGGTATCAAAGCTAGAACTCTGAAAGAAAAGTTTAAAGGAACTTGAGGCAAGATCCAAAGATGTATAAAAGGGATGCACCAAAGTTGAACAAGTCAAGTTTCACCACATGGCAGAAAAGGATGAAGTTGCACTTATCAGGAATTGGAGAATATGCAACATATTATTTGGGGAATGATTACACTACACCTAGCACCTACCCTATGACAATGGAAGAAATAAAGGAAAAGCAAGAACATATTCAAGCAATGATTGAAATAACATCAGCATTGACCGACTCAGAGTTTAATGATCTAGAAGGTTGTAATGATGCCAAAGCTATGTGGAATAAGCTTACATCTGTGTATGGTGGTGATGAACATGTTCAAAGAGCAAAAGTAGATAGTCTAAGAGGTCAACTTGAATCCATGAGAATGAATAAAGGTGAGAACATAATCCAATACAATACAAGGTTAAAAGAAACTGTCAATCAAATCAAAGGAGCAGGAGGAACTATTGAAGATAAAGATGTAACAAGTAAGTTGTTGAGAACACTTCTACCTGCTTATGCCATTCGAGTCTCTACAATTAATGAATTAAGGTCTGTACCAAACATGTCAGTCTCTTTGGATGCTACTATCGGTAAGCTACATGCTTTTGAGTTAAGTAATTTTGATAACAGTGGGTCTTCGGTAAAGAAAGTTGAATCTGCATTTAGTTATTTTCATCTTGGTGAATCTAATGATTACAATGATAGAATTTATAAGTATGCTGAAGGAAAACATAGTGGATCAAATGAGAGATTTTGCAAAAACATGGAAGAAGTACACAAACTATATGAGGAAATCAAAAAGTGAGAAGAGTTTGAAGCATTATTGGCCAGAAGGTTACCAAGAGGCAAAGGTAAGTATAAAAGAAAGTTACCTTTAAAATGTTTTAACTGTGATAAAATTGGACATATGGCTTCTAACTGTCCTGACAAAGAATCTAGTGAAAAGAGAGAATACCGAGATGACAGATAGAAAGACAACCAATACAGAGGGCACCGAGACTTTAGAAGGAGAGATAGAAAGACATGCCTAGTAGTTGATGAGGAATCCAATGATGATAAATCTGATGGGACTGAGACAGAGGAAGTTGTATATGTAGCTATCAAAGATGGATCAAATGAAGAAAGGTATGAAGAAAAAGCCTTAATATCACACATAAATAATAATGATTCTTGGATCATAGATAGTGGATGTTCATACCACATGACAGGTGATAAACACAATTTTGTTAAATTAGAAGATTATGATGGAGGTTATGTAAGATTTGGTAATGATGCACCATGTCCTGTGAAAGGTAAAGGTTCTATCACACTTCTTGACAATGCTAGATGTGATGATGCATATTGGGGTGAAGGTCTGAAATACAATTTGTTGAGTGTAGCACAACTAAACAATATAGGATACCGAATAGAATTTCAAAAAGGAATTGTCAAAGTTCATGACAAACATGGAAAGTTGGCTACTACCGGGACTCAAACAAGAGGTAATACATTTCATCTTGACTCAACTTGGAACAATTGTTTGTATGCAAAAATAGAAGATACCTAGTTATGGCATAAAAGATTTTGTCATGTAAATTTTGATAACCTGATCAAAATAAGTAAGAAGCGCCGAGTAAGAGGTCTACCGAGCTTGGGAAAACCTGAGAATGCAATATACCGAGGATGCTAGATGGGTAAGATGACAAAATCAAGCTTTACAAGTAAGTCTTACACTTCTAAAGGAATTTTAGATCTTGTACACACTTATCTTTGTGGTCCTATGAAAGTTCAAAGTTATTATGGTGATAAATACTTCATATTATTTGTGGATGATTACTCAAGGATGATGTCAGTTATGTTTTTATAAGAGAAATCAGAAGGAAAGAGTTGAAAATGAAACAGGAAGATAGTTGAAATGTCTAAGATCTAATAGAGGAGGAGAGTTCATTTCAGATGAATTTAACTTATTTTGCAATGATCATGGTATAAAGAGACAAGTGTCTGCACCGAGAACACCATAGCAAAATGGGATAGCTGAAAGAAGAAACAAATCAATTGTAGATTGTGCCAGAACCTTGATGATAGAAAAGAGAGTGCCTCATATATTTTGGACAGAAGCAATAAGCACTACAGTTTACACCATGAACCGAGTACAACTGAAGAAAGGAACTATGAAGACACCGTATGAAATCAAGTATGACAAGAAACCAAATGTAAGTTATTTTAAAATATTTGGAAGTAGATGTTATGTTCACCAAGATGACAGAAATGGAAAATTTGATCAGAAAAGCGAGGAAGGAACATTTCTTAGTTATTCCTCTAGGAGTAAAGCATTTAAATGTCTGATCAAATAATCTAACAAAATAGCGGAAAGTGAAAATGTGAAAATTGATGAATTTGCAGAAAGGAATGATGAATTTCTCCAAAGAACCAGAAGATTATGAAGAGTTTGTATATGTACAACCGAGAAGTCTAACCGAGAAAGTTGATGAAGAAAATACTCAGTTACCGAGTGATGAATAAGATCATACAGAGCCTACCGAGCCTATATTAGCAAAATATGTTAGAAGAAATCATGCATCAAGTCAGATTATAGGAGATAAGGATGCTCCAGTGATGACAAGGAACAAACTGAGACAGAACACATGTCTGATATCCGAGTTTGAACTGAGAATAGTAAAAGAGGCATTAAGCAATGAAGATTGGGTGAATGCTATGATAGAAGAGATTGAACAAATCAAGAAAAATGAAACATGGACACTGGTCCCAAGACCAAAAGAGAAAAATGTAATTGGTAAAAAGCGGATTTTCAGAAATAAGCTAAATGAAAAAGGTGAGGTCATTCGGAATAAAGCAAGGCTAGTTTGCAAAGGTTATGCTCAAGAAGAAGGAATAGACTATGGTGAGACTTTTGT
This sequence comes from Cryptomeria japonica, assembly GCF_030272615.1. Classification (NCBI taxonomy): domain Eukaryota; kingdom Viridiplantae; phylum Streptophyta; class Pinopsida; order Cupressales; family Cupressaceae; genus Cryptomeria; species Cryptomeria japonica. Next base: position 54,989,989 of record NC_081409.1, read on the forward strand.
ACCTGTGGCAAAACTTTAGGGAGTGAGAACATTGTTGGCATATGCTGCTTACAAAAATTTCAAGGTATATGAAATGGATGCTAAATCTGCATTTTTCAATGGTATACTAGAAGAAGAAGTCTATATTGAACAGCCTGAAGGATTTATTGAAAAGAAGAATAAAGATCAGGTATGTAAGTTGAACAAAGCTTTATATGGCCTAAAGCAAGCACCTAGAGCATGGTATGAAAGGTTGCACTTCTACTTAATAAAGATTGGATTGATGAGGACTAGTGAAAACAGCAACAGTATATGAAGAATGATGAGGATAATGGAATACTGATTTCAGCCATAGTTGTTGATGATATTATTTTTTGTGGACATGATTCTTTATGCAAGAAATTTGGAAATGAAATGTGCAAAGAATTTGAGATGTCATTAATCGGTGAAATAAAGTATTTTATAGCTTTACAAATGCTGCAAATGAAAAATGGGATTTTCATTACTCAATCCAAGTATATGAAGGAAATCTTGAAGAAATTTGGAATGGAGGATTCTAAACCTGTAAGTACTCCTATGAGTACTAATTGTAAACTATCAAAGAATGATGAATCTGCATCTGTTGATGAGACACTTTACCGATCTATGATTGGAAAGTTGCAATATGTTTTTCACAACAGGCCTGATATAGCACATGCAGTAGGTATAGCTACAAGATTTTCTGGAGATCCCAAAGAAACCCATATGACAGCAATCAAGAGAATTTTCAGATACTTGAGAGGCACTGAAGATTATGGTTTACTATATAAAAAGAAGAATGATTTTGAATTAAAAATCTATACTGATGCCGATTGGGTAAGAAATATTGATGATAGGAAAAGCACAAGCGGTGGAGCTTTATTTTTGGGAGGAAGACTAGTGAGTTGGCTTAACAAGAAACAAGGATGTATTTTACAGTCAACTGTTGAAGCTGAATATGTCACTGCAGCAATGAATTGTACCAATATAGCATGGATCAAACAACTGTTGGAAGGTACGAATGAGACAGTTACAGAACTAGTAACTATATTTTGTGATAATACAAGTTCTATTAACATTTCAAAGAATCTAGTAATGCACTCTAAGACAAAGCATATTTCTATCAAGTATCATTATCTAAGAGAAGAAGTTCAAGAAAAGAAAGTTGTGCTAGAATATGTTAGCACAAAGGAACAAATAGCAAACATCTTCACAAAGCCACTACCAAGGGACACTTTTGGGTATCTCAGAAGTAAGTTAGGGGTTCTACCCCTATCTAGTACTCACTGACAGAGTTCGATGAAAGCATCAATTCTATGACACTACAGAACACTATTTGTGAGTTCATGCTGATTTACACACTTTAGGAGGTTGCCTAAAGTTGTGCAGGAAATAGTGAATGAAGACAAGATGCCCTAACCGAGACTGAGATGATACATTTGTATATGTTTTAACAGCAAGGAAATTACTTCACAAGAGAAGTAATCATGGATTAGTTTTACTTTTGGCATTGTTGTCAAAGGGGGAGAAGACTAATGACAGGGGGAGAAGATTATAAGAGAAGTTTATAGCTCAAGGATAACAAGAGAAGAATAGCAACAGTTTGAATCAATTGGAATAAATCAAGTTGGTATTGCCATCAATGCCAAAGGGGGAGATTGTTCGCATTGCATTAAGTTTGTTGGTATGATGATATTGAGAAGGTTGTTAGAGATTGATGATATAATTGATAAAGGATGATTACTGTCTTGATAATATTATTTTGTCATTGATGTCAAGCAATTAATTTTCTGATTCAGTATGATGTTGCCATATCTTAAAGAGTATGTTTTGATGAGTATAAAGATGTCGGTAAGTGACACTTAAAGAATGAGAAAATGAAGGGGAGTAATAAGTTATTCAATGGGCAACTATTACCGAGTTAGACAGTGATGAGATTATGTTATTTTGATTGTTTTGATAACCTATATATGTGTATTCAAAGGCTGAATAAGAAGGAGAAAAGATTTTATGTAATAGAATGAGTAAAGGTTTGATACTATTCTATTTTACCGAGCAAGGAGCTAGTCGGTAAATTCCAAGGTTATCGATGTCAGTTAAAGAAGAAAGAAGTCACCGAGTGTCATCAACAAGAAAAGCTATCGAGACAGTAACCGAGATGAATATAGAATGTCTACTGAGTAAAGTTTAGAATTAACTGAGCATCAACTAAGCAATAACAGAATGCATTGAATGAATAAATACATTATTAGATGAAGGATGCCAATGAACTAGAGATTTATAGAAGATTGGAATGTCATGCAAGAAGTTTGTTAAGGATCAATGGCAATGAAAATTCAAGACTTAGATCTACAGCACAGATTGAACAGTCATAACCGAGCACAAGTACCAAGGAAGGAATACAAGTTTCAAGGCAAGATAAAACATTTTTTAGTTTGAAGGATTCAATGAACCTAGTCAAGTTTGAAGATCTGATGGCTAATATTAATCATGGGAAATTTGATTAAGGAGATTAAGCGGTTAGGAATTGCTTATAAATAAAGAAAATTTGATGAACAATGTATGCAGGAAAATAGAAGATCAGTCATGCCGCTGAAGTGATTACAGAGTACAGAAGATTGAAGATCTGATTGAAGAATAGAGAAAGAAGCCTAACAAGGAGGAAGATAAGTCTTATGACAAGATTAATTTGAGCACATAGAGTCTGCTATAACATTTCAGATGTGAAGTTGCAGATATATTTTATTATTGTTATTTATTTTTTTAAGTGACAGGAAATCTCTTAACCGAGTGGACCTAACAGTCTTATTTGTAAATCCTCTAGCAAGGTAACATTCTAATTGAGTGTTTGAAATCCTTTGACAAGGTCACTTCTAACAAAGTGCAAGATTTGATAGATCTGAGGGAAATCCCTTAACCGGGTCACATATAACAATGTGTTTATGTAATCTTTAACAAGATTGGCTTTTAACCGAGCATACTCTAGAAGAGTATGTTTTCTTTGTGGGTCCGAAATCCCACAGTGGTTTTTCCCTATTTGGGTTTCCACGTTAAATCTGGTGTTAAATGTGTTTTGATGTTTCAAGTTTATCAATTTATGAGTTTGAATGATTTACAGTCATAGTTGCATATCAAGTAAGTTCTACCGAGGTTGAATCTAATTAGAACATTGAATTGTGAGTTTATCTGATTCACCCCCCCCCCCCTCTCATTTAACTAACAAAAAGTTGTAAAAGTTGCAAAAGTTGCTCATAGCAACTTTGCAACATTTTGCACTTTCACACACCAACGTCTAGTTGGTTGTATTTTTCAGTTAAAGGCATTTGTAACCAACCCAAGATCGATATAAGGTTTGGGAAAACTGATGAGAATGTTGGTTGAAGAATTGAAACAAGAAGAGCAAGTTTAGCCTTCCAAATTTTGTGTTTTCAGCGAGTATAGTTGAGTTTAACTGGATTTGTACGCTCTGTATAGACTTCCATGCCCAGAACAAGACATGAATTGTTAGAGAAAAGACATATCTTCCATTTTATGGTGGTCTGAGGTTTTGAAGTATTATTTTTTGCAAGTTTTGTCATTTCTATTGCAGGCGGGTCCTAAAGACCTTAAAACCAGGGTTTTGAAGACTCTATGGCCCATTCCTAGCATTCCATGGTGGAACTCGGTACTGAAGCATTATGGAATTTTATGTGGCCTTGTAAAGTATGCTTTCATTTTGGTTTTAAGACAAGGGAGGCTAAACTCCATATTTACCACCATACCCTAGACTTGGCACATTGAGTTGGCAAGCAATGGGGATCATGGACAAAAGGCCCTAGTTGGGTAAATCCGTTGGATGGAATTGATGCAAGGTTGGATTGGACATCCTCATGGATGTAAAAACCTAAAAAAATCATCATAATCCTTGAGCAATTGGATTGGTGAAGACATTCAAGCAAATCCCTATTTTATAGGCTTAAAAGGAGAAATTAGGCCTAAAAAAGGTTAGGATGGTTAGAGATCAAACCCATATCCCATTTTTATATATTGTATGAAGCTTCCAAAAGGGTATCTAAAAAGCCAAAGAGTTCATAGGGGTGTTTAGGACTTTGTGACAAAGAATTGCAAAATACCTTGCAGGTAGGGTAATTGAACTAGGTCTCCTAGTAGGCCTAAAAGAGCAGATCGGTCCTAAATCTTGGAATCGGTAAACACCAAAGTCCTACATGAAGGGATAGGGTTGGACAACTAAGTAAAATCATCGCTAAGTGCATTGGTCATGTGTGAATGGATATCCTATGGTAGAGGGGGTTGGCTCTTGGTTAAGGTGTTGAGTAGGAAGGTCTCTAATAAGGAGTGTGGGACACTTAGAAAACAAGAAGTGGTCACCTTAGTCTAAGGACCTTAGGAAGGTTAGTAAGGGTGGGCCCTAAAACATTTAGAATTTTGACAAGTGTGGAACCATTGGATGGTTCAAGAGACAACTTAAAGAGACATCAAGAGTAAGCAAACCTAGTAGGAGAGCTTAACCACTCTACATCAAGGAGAGAGTGGGATAGAGAGATCAGGTAGAGAAGGGGAGAGAAGGGGAGTCATAGAAAAAGAGATAGGTCTCAGATTGAGGGAGACAAAGAGAGTAAAATAGAGATAAAGATAGAATGATAATAGGAGGTTAGTGATTATTAAAATTTGACTAATTTTGAAAAAAATTAAGATATAGAGCTTAGGGAGAGAGGAGAGTGTGAGATGGAGACAGGTAGAGAGCGATGGAGGAAAAGAAGAAATATAGGGAAATAGATAGGTGTAAAGCTTGGGGAGACAAAAAATGTGAGATAGAGATATAGAAATAGAATGATTATAAGAGCCTGTTGATTACTCAAATTTGACAAAGTCTAAAAATTATAAGATCTACTTTAAAATATAGAATCTACATTATGACTCCTAGAGATCTAAAACCATTCTCAAACATCGTGTCAATATGTATATAAAATATAACTTAAAGTATAACAAAGATAAAATATATCTTGGTGAAAAAACTAAGGGAAGGCCAAAGGCATTAGCATCTAGAGTTGTGTTCCTTTTCTAGCTTTATATCAACAAAATGCATATGTGTTTTGCTCATTCACCATAACATGTACGTGTTATAATGTGTGTGTTTTTCCCTCATAAAATTATGTTCATGTTTTTATTTTAAATAACACATATGCATTTTTAATTCAAAGAACATGTAAATATTTTGGCTCATATTTTCCAAGCCTTAAAACATATAAGGTTTTTAAATTTATCAAAAAGATGCATTCATTTCATCTATTTTAGGCATTTTTTTTGCTAGTGGCCACTTTTTTATTCACCATATTGATGCACATACCCGAAATGTCCTAGAAACATCATTTTTTCACTCAAAAACTAATAAGAAATATAACCACCATTTTATAGCATCGTAAACATCTTAATTCTATTGTCATGCTTGTAATCCTTATCTTGGTATTTCACATATCAGAGCATCTAATCCTCATCTTAGTATGATATCATCATAATGTTTCAATACTCTTGGAAATTGACACTCATTGGATTCACTTTTTTGTCATTGATGGCAACAAGATTAGATGGAAGTCATATACCGGCACTAGGAGGCATATACTGGCTTTGGAGCATTCGGGGCTACACTGACATCAATACTTCATTGGAAGCCGACATCAAGGAGGACTTACTTAATAAATCATTTTATAATTATTGTCCAACATTGAATATCTTTTGGAAATGTATTGTAAGTTGACATAAGGCATATTATTTGTAATGTGTATATAGGTCAGTCTACTAGGTTATTTTGAGTAATAGGAAATGTGTGGATGTAGGAGAATATAGTAGAATTGTATAATGCAAAATATATGTATGAAGATCATTTTGTATGTGAATATTATATCATGCAATGATCTATAGATAGCTTGGAAAAAAATTCTTGGAGGAGAAGAGATGCTGGTAGTAGTTCAGGGTTTATGAACCGATACAAAGAAGAGCCAGAACCAGAACTCTATTTGGCATAGCAGATGCATTCTTGAGTTCATTTTTCAATAATTTACTTTAACAAAAATATTGTAGTCAGTGAGGCTCTTTAGTGATGAGCAGTATGCTCTAGGAAGTGTACCTTCCTACATGTGCAGACCCCCATTATATGTAATATCTTTTCATATGGTCAATGAACTGATATTGTGGGTCACAAATCCCACCGTGGTTTTTCCTCTTTGAGGTTTTCCACATATAAATTTTGTGTGTTATGGTGTTCATTATGTGGATGTTTATTTGCTTCTTGTTATATATTTATTTGTTTACCAGTTTATATGTGTATGGTATAAAAGGATAAAAACTGTTCATACTGGTAGAACACTGATTCATCCCCCCCCCTCGCCCTCTCAGTGTTCTTGGATCCCAACAATTGGTATTAGAGCTTGGTACCTCGAAAGAAGTTTAACAGCTTGAGGAAGATCATGAAACCAAAATCTTTGAACATGGCTATGGAGAAGCAACTTGAGATGGCTCTTGAGGATTATGATGTTGAAAGGATGAAGAACTTGAAATTGCAAGAAGAATTGAATTCTGCAAATGAATTCATTCTTATCTTCCAAATAAGGTTTCATTTGTTCAAGCCAAGAGAAAAGAACTTTTGCAAAAACTGGATGATGAGGAGAATAATGCTCTTAAGGAACAATGTCAAAAACTAAGTCAAGCAAACATGCTCATGAAGAATGAAATGCAAGATCTAACTATGAGGTTATCAAAAGATATTGAGGATAGAAAGAAGAAGGAAGATAATCTTGGTATATCTCTAAAGAACAAATTTGATGAATGTGGCAGATTGACTCATGAGAATAATTTGTTAAGAACTGATTTGGCACAATCCTAGAATAATGAACAAGAACTTTAAAGACATATAAGTACTCTGAGAGATTATCTAACTACTACAAGTGAGTATAAAGAAAATTTTAGGATCAGTGCTGCATAGTTGGATGACTTATTGAAAAGACAAAGACAGATTGATGATTCTAGAGGACTTGGATTTGTACAAGGTGGAAGCTCTGGTACTGCAAATGAAGATCAAACAACTGATATGCAAAACTCATCACAACAGAGGAAACCGGTAAGGCAATCCAATGCTTATAAATTCAATGGTAGATGTTTTGTTTGCAACAAATTTGGGCATATGGCTAAACAATATGTAAATATAGCAAATCAAAACTACAACTATATTCTCGATCAATGCACAAATTGTAAGAAATATGGTCATAGATTAGAAGATTGCAGAATTAATGTTAAATGTCATGCATGTGGAAAGTTTGGACATTTTGCTATTCATTGTAGATCAAGAAATGATATCAGATATGTCAAAGCAATTCAGAAGAACAATGTTACATTTTTATGCATGCAACAAAATAGGTCATATTTCTAAGTATTGGAGAAGCAAGTCTCAACCGGTTAATAATGATAAAGATAATGAGAAAGGAAAGAAGAAGGTAGATCAAATACAACAAGATCACACCAAGAGATGGGTTAGAAAATCTGAAGAACCAAGTGGAGATGGATCTACACCGGTAACTCCACCAGTAGAACAAGGTATTCCTCCACCGACAGGAAATTCCACCGGTAACTGAGGCATAAGCCTTAGGGGTTGGCAAAGTCATTGCTAAATTTTTCATATTATTACCCTGGAAGAGATCTAAGGAGATCTGGAAGAGATCTGGAGAGTTGTGTTCATCATTGATGAAGGTTCACCTGGCACATGACTATGAAAATTAGGGTTTTATTTTCTGATAAAAGGGGGTAAATGAAATCATTTTCACTCACCAAGCATTCAAGCATTCAGAGTGAAGAAAAGGTGAGTTAAAAGTGAGAAAAATCATTGTGAAAGGATTTCAAGCAGTTATCTGAAGCACTCCGGCATTCACTTTTAGGTATTTTTCAAAATGGCATCTGGATCTTTAGCTCCTACTTTCATTGCAAATCCAACCATTGTCGAATTCAAGGATAGGTTAAGGCCAGTATTTAAGGAGGTTCCCAAAATTTCTCAAAAGGAAGACTCTACGGGAGCATTTTCTAAGGTTCCTAATGACGTAATGTATGTTAAAGATGTGAGGGCATACATTCACTACACCCTAGAGGATTTGGGCACAGAGGACATCAAAAGCATGTATCAATCCATGATATTGGGAGACTCCGGAACCATCAAACTAGAATACAAAGCAATTAAGGATCTAGGGTTAACTGATATTCTGTACATACCGGAATTCAAAGATCGGGTTATCAGATACATTCTGAGTAGGGTTTACAACGAATTTATTTGGGTAGATAGGCCTTACATGATCATGAAGGAGGCTATTCAAGCAATCACCGGCTTACCCAAAGTTGGACAAGAACCTGGCAAGAAAGTTTCCAACAATAAGGTCGAAAAACTCACTGGTGCAACATCTAATAGTAGATCACTAAGGATAAGCACAATCACTAACACCAATGTAAAATTTGCTAGCATGATAATAGGTTACAAGGTAACTCAATCCAACAAATTGAATTTTGTTGCTAGTTCATTCATTCATGTTGCATATCAGATGCTAAGGAATAATGTGAAGTATGATTTATGTGAATGGATGAGGAGTGAATTGATGTTGAACCTTGGTAAGATCAAAGGAATCAAGAAAGGAACTTTTAGCTATGGAAATTTGATTGTTTGTTTAATTCTTTACTTCCTGAATGAGCTACCTGGTCTAGGGAAGAAGCGTTGGGCTCATGACATACCGGTAGGTATGCAGATCAAGGAAGAAATCGACAGTACTAGTACTAGGAGAGATGAGAAACTTTGGGGGTATTTCAAGATATTCTAAGAAAACATGAGGTAAAGGGAGAGAAATATATCAAAGAACATAGTGGAGAAGTATTCCATTGATATTTGTTTTATGGTAAAAACTAATGAAACTCTTATGGAAGTAGTTGAACCAAGGGAAATATGGGTTACAGAGCTTGGATATGAGGTGGATGATAGCATTTTTGAACTCTATGCAAAAATGTTGTTAGATGCCCCATCAGATGATAAAACAGAGCATTTTGGTATAGTAGGAGAGAAGGCTCTTGAAGTGAAAACCATTATTAACAGGAAGAGAAGAGAGAAGAAAATAGAAAAGATGTCTGCATATGTACAAGATGTCATTTATAAGATAGACACTCAACTACATTGAGGATCCAAATAGGTAGCTAAACTAGCAGAGGTTGGTACTGCAAAAGTGAAGAAGCCACAAGTTCACATTTCCCCTATCACTTTTGATTCTGATTCTGAGGATAATGAACCTTTGGCTTTCAGAAGGGTACAAAGGAAGAATGCGGTACAATCATCGATAGAGCAGAAGAAGGCAGAGCTTAGAAGGAGACTTGTTAGAAATGCAACTAAGCCTACTGCACCTCCACCACCGACAAGGAAGCCCTATGAAAAAGAGGAAACCAATAACCCCGGCAACAACAAAAAAAAAGAAGAAGGGTGATGATACCAAAACTGGTAAGACCACAATGACCTGTGTTGAGCTTATTGATGAAATTACTAAAGATGGAATATTAAAAAATGTATCAAAGTATTATGAAGATTTAGAAGAGAATGAGCAAAATGAATTAGAAGAGGCCATTTTCTTGTATATAGACATTTATAAGAAAGCCTTAGTTAAAATTTTGAAGGAGATACCTTTATCCTTGTATAATAAACTTGAGGCTAGAAGACTTGACGTTGTCAAGAGAGATAGGGAGATTAAGGAAGTAGCACTTTTGGAAATGTGTGGTTCTGTAAATAATGAAAAAATGAAAATATGCATAGATACTGCAAATAGGATAGTTTTTAGTAGTAAACCCTGGAAGATAAGCCTTATGATGGGGAGAGTAAATGAGGTGATAAATGAGACTAGTAAGGGATGGACCAAACTCTTTCAGAAAAACCCAGATTTTCTCACATCTCAAGAAGAATTTGCAAGGGTGACAACATCCACCATTCCTGACAAATCAAAGGGGAAAGGTATTTTGGGCAGTTCAACTCCAATTTTGACACAACCGGCAGTAACTATAGATATTCAGACACAACCGACAGTTAAGGAGAGTGTACAGTCTGTACCGGCATAGACCAATTTTGAGCAAGGTAGTGTATAGGACACTATAAATACTGTGGATAATACTCCACTGGCAGTAACTAACACTGCACCAAGTGGCGAAGCCACCAGTGCAAAAGTGGTTGAGATGGACAAGGTAAAAGCAATTGAGTCCATACCAGTAGTTAAAACTGATTCCTCAGCAAAAGTTTTGGCAATTGACACTTCTCAGGTTGAGAACAAATTAGTCTCTGAGTTGAGTCCAACTAAATTGATGATGATGGCTACTCAAAAATTATTGAAGGAAGGTACTACGGATAAAGGAATAATTGATCAATCGGTCACAGTGGTGCATGGATTGATACCTGACTGTCAAATTGAAGATGGAGCAAGCCCTTCCAGCAAGCTCAAGACTCTAACTGTTAGGTCCTAGAGACAACTGAGAGGGGGGGGGGGGGTGAATCAGTTGTCTAATAAATTCAAATAAAAAACCATTTAACTAGCTTAATGCTTAATACTGGTAAACTAGTTAAGTATGCTAGTAGACAGTGTTAACAGTAAATTGTTATACCGGTAAATATTAATGCATGAAACATAAACATAAAGTCATCCACAACACATAACACCAATATTTGTACATGGAAACCCTGTAAGGGGAAAAACCAAGGTGGGAAACCTTACCCACAATAAGATGATACTACTACAGATAGTAAGTGTACATAAATGAGGTCTGCACATGCAGAAAGGCCAACAGCCTAGAGCTCACTGCTCAATCATAAAATGGGAGTCACATTGACTACAGTTGGATGGTTAAATCTAATAAGAATGTATTGCACAAAATAGCATCTTCATAGGCTGGATTCAGTACCGGTGTAATGCTAATATGCTTCTACAAAAACCTAGCTTCACCTTCAAATGATGTCTTCATGTATACCTCTGCTTAATCTCGCATATACCTTCTCACAAACCTTTTTTCGCATTCCACATTCGATCTTACAAATAAGATCTTACATTTATACCATAACCTAAGACCAATTTTAGTAGGTCGGCTCTATAAGATATTACAAAAAAACATTTTACAAACAATATAATATCCGATGCAATAACCAATTGAACATGTCGACTTAATGCATTTACAATAATAATAAATCATCTCCATAGCGTGCCATGCTGATCTGGAAAAGATAAACCTGTTGGTGTAACCCTAGACTTATTTGCCGGTAAAAGCAAATATGCAAATATGAATATACCAATGATTAATTCTTCAAAAAAAAGTGTCCACATGATTTTTTCGACATTACCAAGTGTCTTCCATATCATTCCAAGTGCTGGTGAACATTATATCCTCCCGGTGAACCATATACCAGCAACTGTGCAATACTTACTTTCTTGTCGGTGAATGTTGCTGGATCTCCAAAGTGCTAGTGTTCCAGTAGGTGTTGACATCAATGACAAAACTATACCATGTGGTACGAGGGAGCAAAGTGGCACAAAAAATTCTTACCAGTCTTCATTTTTGTCAAACCAGCAACCGGTATTTTGTATGAACCTGTAATACTCTGTGATGAGTTACCAACCGGCATTTTGTGATGAGTTACCAATCCACCGATTGTTTGACGGTGCTTTTTGTGTCAAGTTACTGAGTATGTCTAGATTCATTGAACCTAGGAAATTGTAATGTAATCCTATTGGACCGACATGAAATCAGATTCCTTTAAAAGGACATCATGTCTAGGGTTTTAAGTTGTTGCTGAAAGGGTTAATGTTGTTCTAGGGTTTAAGGTGGATGTTGAGTTGTTGTAAGAATAATCCTATCTGAGAAGATCAAGTTGTAACTGAGAGAGAGAGAGAGAGAAGACTGAAGTAATGCTGGAATACATTAGCTATGAGAAATACTGGATCTAATCAAGCAGTTTGTGCTATTAGATAGATCAAACACTTGTTGATTACTCACATCTTTGACAAGTCTATAGCCCTTAATAGGGTAGGCCTCAAAGCCTTTGTAAAATCCTCTAACAAGGTGGTTCACACATGTGAATCAAAAATCCACTAACAAGGTAGTCTTTAATCGAACTTATCTCCTAACAGAGATTGAGATTCCTAACAGGATCTATTCTAGTGAAGAACATTGTAAGACCTTAACCGGTCTGGTTTCTATTCTGCAGATAGTGACTTGTGAGTTCCATCTCACCGTGGTTTTTCCCAGTTGGCTTTCCACATCAAATATCTTGTGTTATGGTTGTATTTCTTTTGTGGGTGAATGCTTTATTCGCATTTTGGTTTGCATGTGTAGTAACCGGTCTGATTGTTAGACTGCTTTACCGGTTTATCTTTAGACTGTGTAAGTGTTTTAGTGTAGTGATTTTTGGCATACTAATTCACCCCCCCCACTCTTAGTATTCATCAATTGGTATCAGAGCCTACCTTTCTATAAGTTTAACCACTTGGAAAGACATATGGGGGAATACACCATGAGGGAACTTACTCAATGGCTCACTAAGTCTGAGCAAGCCTATGATGATCTTATGGTCAAATACAAGGCATCTCAAGAAAAAAGGAGAGAACATGCAGAGAGGCTGATGGAACTATTTGAAAGTAGTTCTGAAGATGAAGCTAACATGGAAGCCATGATTGCTGAAGTGAATAAGCTAAATGATTCAAACTCTAATCTGAGAAAGGAGTTGGAAGGACTCACTATTCGGTTTAGTCAAGAGCTTGAGAACCGGAGAAAAGCTGAAGATCTGGTAAAGGACAAAGATCATGAGATCTCCAAGTTGAAACAAGAGATTAGTGCACTGACTGCTCGCCTTCATGAGAGCAGAATGGAAAAGGAAGACATGCAAGGAGAACTGAACATAGCCATCTATGAAAATGTAAGTCTAATGGAGACAAACACTGCTATTTCCAAAGAACTCTTTGAGTCAAAGGAAATACTTGCTAAGTTTGGCAAAAGTATTGTCAAGCTAGAGTAAAAGCTTGAGTCATCTAGACCGGCAAAGAATACCAATGGTCTTGGTTTTTCTGGACATGAGGAAGGAGAATCCTTAGGAACAAATGCTAAAGCATCAAAGAAGCAACCGACACTCAAAGGAAAAGGTAAGCAAAAAATTCAAACCTGTTTGCTTTAACTGTCTTAAAGAAGGACACACTGCCAATGTATGTAGGAGCAAAGCCTACAATAATTTTCCATATTTTATCAACAATGTACCTAGATCCAATAAGTTCAATGGTCATTGTTGTGCATGCAACAAGTTTGGGCATAGAGCATTTGAATGCAGCTCTGTGATGGATAACACTAGAAGATATCCTCAAAGGACCCAGGGAACTGGTCCTGAACCTTTTGTGAACCAGAACCACAACCGGTTTAATGTCTTCAATCATCAGTCAAGAAGCGGTGTCCATCAAGTGGCAATCGGATGGAGAGAAAATTGTATGATCTGTCATGGTCATGGTCACATTACTGCAACATGCAGAAGGAAGAATGGAAACATGTACAATGGACCTTGGAGAGCACTTGGACTTGTTTGCTATCACTGCAACAAACCGGGTCACATTGCAAGATTTTGCAAAAGCAAAAAAAATATATCTGATGATATACCGGTCACTCAAGAAGGAGAAATCAATGTTGAAAAAGTTCAAGGGGACATGAACAAAACCTGGAGGAAGAAACCAATAATGTTAGAAGAGGAACCGGTTTCTGCACCTAGTGTGGAAATATCAGAACCGGCAAACTAAGCCTCAAAGGCTTAGGGGGAGCAAATGGCGAAATGCTTTCGAACCCCCAGTTTACACCGGTAAAAGACCTTAACCGGTATGCGATACATGTTGCTTGGCAGAAGACCAGAAATGGTAAAAAGGCAAATTAGGGTTTATGCCCTAATAGAGGAGCATTAATGGTAGTAGGTGAGAGACATGTATAAAAGCATTTTTCAAATCATTTCTCACTATCTATTTTCGAGCGAAGAGAATTTTTCAAGTGCAAAGCGAAGTAAAAGTGATTTGAGCTAAAATTTCAAGAAATTGATAAACCTTGAAAGAGATTCAAATCCAATTTGCAAGCGGTAGTGGAGAATACAAAGCGGTGTTTTGGCAACTAACGGAGAGTGGAGTGAAGCAAAATCAGGAAGCCCCAAATTTGTGTTTGAAGGTATTTTTCATGTTCTTGAAATACTCTACAATGGCTTTCGCATCTCACACCAGTTCGAGTACATCCATAGAGTCAGAAAGTTTTATTCAGAGGAAGTCCAAATATAATGCCTTATCACAAGTTCCAGCTGGAGTCATAGTTGAAGAGGGAATTTTTTATTATATTGATTGCAAAACAGAAGACCTAGGGTCTTTAGCTATTCACACTCAGTTAGGTCTATTTTGCAGCAAGGACAAAAAGATCAAACCGGAGTTTAGTATCTTAGAGAAGAAGAAGATCCATAATGCAGTATATTTTCTAGAAGATTTTATGGAGGATCACATAAGGATTATTTTGAGAAGAGTCCACGGTAACAAGATGTACCTGGAGAGGACGCATGATATTACGCCTCAGGAAATTCATGCAGTCACCGATTTTTGCAACACAGGAGAAGTGCCAGCCCTGAGAAAGGTGAGCAAAACTAAAATAGCCAAGCTCACAGGTTCAACCAATGACTCATGGGGTATGATAGTTAATCCCATCAAGGATGATCTGGTGAAATACAACTGTATGGTGATAGGATATAGAACGTTTTCAGCCAGCAGGATTAATTCTGTATCTGCTGCAGTGGTAAATGCCGTTTGTTGGATGATAAAAGAGGATGCATCTTTTGACTTATGCACCGGTATGCAGAGGCAACTCCTGTTGAATCTAAAGGCAATAAAATAGGACAATTCACTGAGGTTTAAGTTTGGACAACTTCTAGTAGGGTAGGGTTGTTCTTCTATTTCCAAGGCTACTTTCCTGGTGTAGGAGATGTCCAATGGTCTCTTGACCAACTGGTAACCAAGCAAATAAAGGAAAGCGTACAAGCCATTAGAACCGGCTACCTTGAAGTATTGAACAAATATTTTGATGAGTTCAGAAGAAAGATGAGTCAGAGGGTAATAATCTCAGGTGATATATAGTGAAGAAATACGAAGATGACATCTGTTTCACCATTCAGGTGGACAAATGTTTAATGGAGGTTGTTGAGCCTAGATTGGAGGAAGTAGAGCCAATGGGCTATGAAGTTATGTATGACATGCTGGAAGGGTATGCTTCAACCCTTATTGCCTCGCCTCTTGATCCAAAGGCTAAGAGGACCAGAACATACTTGGAGAGGATTGCATTGGCTGAAGAACCATCGGTTAAGAAAGGAAAAGAACTGGTAGCTAAGAAAGCCAAGGCAGTGCCTATAGCATTGGCACTGGCTACCACTGCGACTCCAAGAGTGACCAAGCGGTCACCAGCAAAGAAGAAACCGAAGGTAACACCAGCAAAAGTCTTCGAAAGAAAAAGGAAGACTAAGACAAATGAACTAGACTCGGAAGAAACCGAGTCTGATAAAAAGCCAAAGAAGGCTCGACAGACAAAGAAGATGAAGAAGAATGAACTGGAAGAATCCGCACTGGTAAATATTGGTATCTCCTCATACAAACCTTTGACACATTTTCAAAGGATAGTTAAGAATATTAGGAGAAAATTACTTCATGATTTAGTAGATTACTATGATGATTTCAGTGATGAGGAGAAGGATGAAATACTACAGGAAATCATTATTTATTTATGCAAGAATGATCGGTCACCATCAGAGATTAAATCTCAGACACCGGCTTCTTTATTTAAGATTAGATAATAAATGGTGCATTGCCATTGAAAAGGAACAGGAGATTAGGGAGAAAGTCTTTTCACAATACTTTCCCGACCTCTCAAATTCAGAATTGTTTGATGTATTGGATCAAAATAAAGGTCTCTTCTTCACAAGGAGAAGAAGACACTGGTTGTTGGAGGGAAGAATTGATGATGTGGAAAAAGACACTCATCAGCACATGAATCATGTTGTTCTAGCTCACAAAGCACGAATGGCCAACCTCCAAGTGGAAAAAGAACCGGTTATTTCCAAACCGGATGAGGTTTTTGATGAGGAAGGAAACCTGGTGGAAGAACCAATCGACATTATTGATGTTGATGCCCTAGATGCAGAAGATGTCACTCAAGACATACCTTCTAAGGGAACTGAACAGGGGCAACAAGCCGAATAGGGCGGTGAATAGGCTAAGGACGCACAGGAAGCGGCAAAGGAACGGGAAGAGAAGAAGAAGAGGGAAGAAGATGAGAAAAAGAAGAAAAAGGAAGAGAAGAGAAAAGAGGAAGAGGAGAAATGAAAAGATGAAGAGAAGAAGAAGCAAGAAGATGATAGGAAGAAGAAAGAAGAAGAGGATAAGGAAGAAAAGAGAAAGAAGGAAGAGGAAGAAAAGAAGAAGAAGAAAGAGGAAGAATAGAAGAAGAAGGAAGAGGAAGAACAGAAGAAGAAGAAGGAAGAGGAAGCAAAGAAGAAGAAAGAAGCAAAGAAGAAGAAGAAAGAAGAGGAAGACAAGAAGAAGATGGAAGAGGAAGAAAAGAAAAAGAGGGAAGAGAAAGAGAAAGAAGAGAAGGAGAAGAAAAAGAAAGAAGAAGAAGACAGGGAACAAGAACAGAAGAAAGAGGTAGAGAAAAGGAAGAAGGAAGAAGCAGACAAGGCAGCTGAAGCAATGAAGAGCACACAGATGGAGACTCCTAAGGCAACTAGGAGCCAAGCCAAACCGGCTGCTATCTCGAGTCTTATTGGTCTCCAATCTAAAAGTGAGTCGGAGCTTATGTAGAGCATCAAGGTTGCCCAAGAGCACCTTGAATTCATTCGCAAGAAAAAGGAACAGGACATAATTCAGGCGGCTGTAGACACCCTTACTAGTTTAATCCCCGGTACTAATCTTCCTGTCACTGAATCATCACTAGCACAGCTCAAACTTCTATGTATTGTAGTGGATGATCAGGTGCAGAGTCTGGAAGAAGCAGCAGAGGCCAATGTCAAGAAAGAGCACCAAAAGGCTCTTAATGTTGCTCTGGTGAAAAACATGAATGAGCTTAGGACTGAACTGCTGAAAGACCAAAAGGACATAAGGAATGCCTTGGATGAGGGAAACTTGCTACTCAGCAAAATCTGTCAACCTCATCTATTCTATGATGATGTGCTAGCCAAGAAGCAAAAGCTTCAAATGGACTTACAGTCCTACTTTGGCACATTTAAGACACCTTATGATTCCTTTGTAGCATATGGGCAAACTGTTCATCGGTTCTAGATCCAATCAGCCAAGATGGAGCAAGAGATCAGTACATGGTCTAGGGATTTGTAGGAGGTTCAACTAGTTTTACTTCCACAACTGCAAATTCTTCAGAAGTGTTATCTGAACCTGGATGCCCTGACAGTCACACAGGAACTGAGCACAGTTGATGCATGGAGGAATAGGTATCCTAGATGCAAACAGAGAAAGAAGTGGCAACCTCCCTACTTGAGTCCTAGTCTCTATCCATGAAACAATTTTTGCAGGACTATAAATCAGTTTTTGACAAGTATTATTCATTATTGTCATAAACTTTTATATATATATATGGAAATAGGATTATTCAGTGGTACTTTGTCATTGTTGGCAAAGGGGGAGAAGTATCTGGTTTTTGGTTTTAAAATTTTGATCTTCTTACACAGGGGGAGAAGTATCTGGTTTTGAAATTTTGATATATGCTTTGATATATGCTATATGCTCTGATGTCTCAATGATTATGCTCTGTATGCAAAATTGCTATACACTATGTTGATTAAGGGATAGTGTATATGCTTAGGGGGAGCAATTTTGTTAATGGCAAGTTTTTGTTGTAAAACACTTAGATGTCAAAATTTTATTTTCCTAAGTGTTGCCATCAATGCCAAAGGGGGAGATTGTTGGCATTTTTGTTTATTTATGTTGTGATTTTCATTGATGAACACACACTTGTATTGAGATCCCCTTTATATGTATGAGCTCGATCTCAACCGGTATTTGTTCCAACCGGTATGTTGTATACTAGTCTTTAGACTAGTAGTGATTTTGTAGAATGTATTTCCCGATCTGAAGTGGCATGTCGACCCCAAGTGGTTCATAGATCCCAAGCAGTACGAGGGAGAAAAGCGGCACAACACATTCTTACTAGTCTTCATTTTTATCAAACCGGCAACTGGTATTTTGTATCAACCGGTAATACTCTGTGATGAGTTACCAACCAGCATTTTGTGATGAGTTACCAATCCACCGATTGTTTGACGGCACTGACACATTGACGGTGCTTTTTGTGTCGAGTTACTGAGTATGTCTAGATTCATTGAACCTAGGAAATTGTAATGTAATCCTAATTCTTTTAAAAGGACATCATGTCTAGGGTTTTAAGTTGTTGCTGAAAGGGTTAATGTCGTGCTAGGGTTTAAGGTGGATGTTGAGTTGTTGTAAGAATGATCTTATCTGAGAAGATCAAGTTGTAACTGAGAGAGAGAGAGAGAGAAGACTGAAGTAATGCTGGAATGCATTAGCTATGAGCAATACTGGATCTAATCAAGTAGTTTGTGCTATTAGATAGATCAAACACTTGTTGATTACTCACATCTTTGACAAGTCTGTAGCCCTTAATAGGGTAGGCCTCAAAGCCTTTGTAAAACCCTCTAACAAGGTGGTTCACACCTGTGAATCTAAAATCCTCTAACAAGGTAGTCTTTAATCGGACTTATCTCCTAACAGAGATTGAGATTCCTAACAGGATCTGTTCTGGTGAAGAACATTGTAAGACCTTAATCAGTCTGACCTTAACCGGTCTGGTTTCTATTCTATAGATAGTGACTTGTGAGTTCCATCTCACCGTGTTTTTTCCAAGTTGGGTTTCCACGTCAAATATCTTGTGTTATGGTTGTATTGCTTTTGTGGGTGAATTCTTTATTTGCATTTTGGTTTGCATGTGTGGTAACCGGTCTGACTGCTAGACTGCTTTACCAGTTTATCTTTAGACTATGTAAGTGTTTTA
This sequence comes from Cryptomeria japonica, assembly GCF_030272615.1. Classification (NCBI taxonomy): domain Eukaryota; kingdom Viridiplantae; phylum Streptophyta; class Pinopsida; order Cupressales; family Cupressaceae; genus Cryptomeria; species Cryptomeria japonica. The sequence goes on from NC_081409.1 coordinate 55,009,105, forward strand.
GTGTAGTGATTTTTGGCATACTAATTCACCCCCCCCTCTTAGTATTCATCATACCAAAATACCAACAATCTCCCCCTTTGGCATTGATGGCAACACAAGATGGAAAAACCATCAAATTATCAAAACAGAAATACCAAATACCAAAAACAAACAATCTCTCCTAAATAACAATCTCTCCCCCTAGGAGCAACATGTATTTATCCAAAGATTTATTTTCAATACCAATCTTTCTATCAATCTTTCCTCAAAGATAATGTGTTTTTCCATAGATATCTCTCCCCCTTTGACATCAAATGCCAAAGTTCATATACAAAATACCAATCAATTCAATATACCAACTACTCCCCCTGAGAAGTAGCTTCCTCATCAAAGACTGGAGTAAAAGATTTGTCTTTCAATTCTGCCAGTTGATGACAATCATCAATTGTCTAAGTTTCTACCAGTGGTGGTATGACTCCAAGATGATCTTTGAGATATTCAAAAGTCTCCTTAGGCAAAGGTTTTGTGAAAATATTTACAAGCTGTTCTTTAGTATTCACATAAACCAGTTTTATCTCCTTTTCTTCAACTTTTTCCCTTAGAAAATTCAGTTTGATAGAAACATGTTTAGTTTTAGAGTGTAATACCGGATTCTTAGATATATCAATTGCTATAGTGTTATCACAATATATAGTAATAGGTTCCTTGCATTTTACCTTTATGTCTTTCAATATTTGCTTAAGCCATAGTACCTATGTACAGTTAGTTGTTGCTGCAACATATTCTGAATCTGATGTTGATAAAGATGTAAAACTTTGTTTCTTACTCAACCAAGAAACTAATCTCTTTCCAAGAAAGAATGCTCCTCCAGTGGTGCTTTTTCTATCATCCACATCTCCTCTATGCACATAGATAAAAAAATTCATCTCTAGGATACCATAATCCAAGATTTGCAGTGCCTTGTAAGTACCAGAAAATCCTTTTTACTATTGATTCATGATTTTCCCTAGGATTACTTTGAAATCTAGAAACAATACATACTGCATTCATAATATCAGGCCTGGTTTGTGTCAAATACAGTAAACCTCCTATCATAGATTTGTATCTAGTTGGATTAACAGGTGTAGGTTCATCCCTTTGAGATAATTTGTCATTTGCAGTCATAGGTGTGCTTACCAGTTTAGAGTTCTCCATCCCAAATTTCTTTAGTAATTCTTTCAAGTACTTGGATTGACTCAAAAATATACCTTTATGAGTCTGTGAAATTTGCAATCCTAAAAAGAATTTTATTTCTCCAATCATAGACATTTCAAATTCTTGCTGCATTTTAATAGAAAATTCCTTACATAATTCATCTTCTCCTCCAAAGATTATATCATCAACAAATACTTCTATAATCAAGATGTCATCATTAGTTACTTTGTAATATAAATTGTTGTCTGTATTTCCTTTAGTAAAACCAATATTTAAAAGATACTTATCCAACCTTGCATACCAAGCTCTTGGGGTTTGTTTCAATCCATATAGAGATTTTCTTAACCTGCAAACCATATCATTGTCATCTGTTAAAGAAAATCCATCAGGTTGTTCAATATAGACTTCCTCTTCAAGATCTTCATTCAAGAATGCACATTTAATATCCATTTGATAAACTTTGTAGTTCTTGTGATGTACAAAAGCCAAGAATAATCGGACTGCCTCAATTCTAGCTATCGGTGCAAAGGTTTCATTGTAATCACCTCCTTCTTTCTGAGAATATCCCTTACACACTAGTCTTGCTTTATTTCTAACAACCTTACCATCTTCATTAAGTTTGTTTCTAAATACCCATTTGGTTCCAATTACATTTTTATCTTTAGGCCAGGGAACTAATGTCCAAGTATTATTTTTCTCAATTTGTCCTAATTCTTCTTCCATAGCTTTAATCCAAAATTTATCTTCACATGTCTCATTGATAGATGATGGTTCAATTTGACAAATAAGACATACCTCTTCATTTGCCAATCTTCCTCTTGTCATAACTCATTTAAATTTGTTTCCAATTATTTGATCTTTAGAATGATTCAATCTTACATACTGGGGTGTCTTAGTTTGCTATTGTTCTTCAATTACTGTGGAATCCTCTGATGGTACCAAGGTAACTGGGTCTTCATTCTGTATTGATGGATTTAGTGTAGGTTCATTTATCACAACTTTTGTTGCCGGTTCAGAGTCTATATACCTTGAAGTTCCTCTGAATTGTTCATCAATCTTTACATTTGTACTCTCAACAATTTTCTGTAATCTCTTATTAAAACATCTATATGCCTTGCTCTTAGATGAATAACCAAGAAATATTCCTTCATCACTTCTAGGATCAAATTTTCCAATATACTCATCTCTTCTAATATAACATTTACTTCCAAAAATTCTGAAATACTTAAGAGTAGGAGTATTACCAAACCATAGTTCATGAGGGGTCTTACCGGTTTCACCTTTGATGTGAACTTTGTTGAATGTATAGACAGCAGTGCTAACTGCTTCTCTCCAATACACATGTGGTAAATTTGCTTCAGATAACATACTTCTTGCTGCATCCAAGATAGTTCTATTTTTTCTTTCAACAACTCCATTCTGCTGTGGTGTCTGAGGTGCTAATAATTGTCTTCTGATTCCATTCACTTCACAGAATGTATTAAAGTCCTTAGATGTGAATTCTCCTCCTTGATCTGATCTTAAACATTTGATTTTCTTACCGGTTTCATTTTCAACCATTGCTTTGAACAATTTGAACTTTCCAAGTGCTTCTGATTTTTCCTTGAGAAAAGTAACCCAACACATTCTAGAATAATCATCAATAATTAGCATGAAATATCTATCACCTTGTAAGCTTTTAGTTCTAGCTAGACCACATAAATCAGTGTGAATTAAATCAAGAGCATTATTAGATTTTTCTGGAATATTTTTGAAACTAGCTCTAACTTGTTTTCCAAATTGACATTCCTTACAAATTGTATTCTAAGGTTTCAAAATTTTAGGTAGATCTCTAACTGCCTTGGAAGTACTGATTTTTACCATGCAATCAAACTTTACATGATATAGTCTCTTATGCCATAACCAACTTTCATCTATATGTGCAATCAAGCATGTCTTTTCACTGTTATTCAAATAAAAGATATTACCTCTAGTCTGATTATCGGCTGCAATTTCCAAACTAGTTCTATTCATGATTTTGCATTTTCCATTTTTAAACTGTAACTAAAATCCCTTCTCAACTAATTGACCAACACTTAAACGATTATGCTTTAATCCTTCAACATAGTAGACATTGTTAGTGTTATGCTTACCATCAAGAGATATTGAACCCTTACCTTTGATTGAATAGGCTTTGTCATCTCCAAATCTTACTAAACCTCCATTGTATTCTTGAAAGTTCAAGAATTTACCTTTGTCTCCTGTCATATGATGTGAGCATTCTGAGTCAATGATCCATTCAACCTTTACTTCAACTTTAGCTGCTAGGGCTTGTTCTACTGGTTGAGCAGTAGGTGTCGGTTGATCTTCTGTTATAGCAACAAAAACCCATCCATTGTCTGTTGGATCCTCATCAAAATCATCAGTCACACCTTCATCAGCAATGTAACAAGATTTGTCTTTGTTCTTCTTAAATCTGTATCTTTGATATTTAGGATTAGGCTTGTATGTTCTTCTAGCTTCTTCTCTTAGTCTAGCATGTCTATCAGGGCATCTTGAAGCCATATGACCAATCTTATTGTAGTTGAAACATTTAAAGGGTGCTTTACCTTCATACTTACTTCCAACTAGACCTTTTGGCATTTTCCTTGCAAATAGTGCTTCAAGTTCTTCAAGCTCTTCATTCTCCTTCCTAGTTTCTTCAAGTTCTCTTGCATAAGGCTTTCCAATCTGATTTGTCAAATGATGGAGCAAATGATGTTGATTCTTTAAAGGCCAAATCTATCTTTATAGTAGCAACATGACCAAATTCCTCAATTGCAAAGGCTGAAAGTTTTCCAATCAATGTATCCCTAGTTACTGATGTATTAGGCATTGTTCTCAACTCATTTATAGGAGTAATCTTCATTTTATATGCCGGTGGCAATCCTCTTAATATTTTTGAAACAATTTCATCCTCACTTAAGGTTCCTCCACAACATTTAATACCCAAAACAATTTCATTTACTCTTTACATAAAAGCAAAAATCCTTTCATCTTCTTCCATTTTTAGATGTTCATACCTGACTCGGAAGCTTTCAAGTTTTGCAATTTTGACTATGGAATCTCCTTCATTCAGTGTTTCCAAATGATCCCAAATAGCTTTAGCAGTAGACCTATCTAATAATCCCATGATTTGTTGATCTAATAATGTGCTCAGAAGTGCTTCTCTTGCTTTGCAATCATTCTCCTCAACTTTAGCTAAGGTAGTTGGAGCAGTCTGACCAGCTACAGCAGTAGTATAACCATTCTTTGTAACTTCCCAGATGTCTTTACCAATGCAATTCAGATGTGTCTCCATCCTGATCTTCCAAATCCCATAGTTGGTTCCATCAAGTCTAGGACTATCCTTCTTGAAATAATTAGTAGACATTGGATCTCCTCAAGTTGTTAAACTTCTGCAAAAGAGGACTGGACTCTGATACCAATTGTTAGGTCCCAGAGACAACTGAGAGGGGGGGGGGTGAATTAGTTGTCTAATAAATTCAAATCAAAAACCATTTAACCAACTTAATGCTTAATACTGGTAAACCAGTTAAGTATGTCTGTAGACAGTGTTAACAGTAAATTGCTATACCAGTAAAGATTAATGCATGAAACATAAACATAAAGTCATCCACAACACATAACACCAATATTTGTACGTGGAAACCCTGTAAGGGGAAAAACCATGGTGGGAAACCTTACCCACAATCAGATGATACTACTATAGATAGTAAGTGTACATAAATGGGGTCTACACATGCAGAAAGGCCAATAGCCTAGAGCTCACTACTCAATCACAAAATGGGAGTCACACTGACTACAGTTGGATGGTTAAATCCAATAAGAATGTACTGCACAAAATAGCATCTTCATATGCTAGATTCAGTACTGGTGTAATGCTGATATGCTTCTACAAAAACCTAGCTTCACCTTCAAATGATGTCTTCATGTAAACCTTCTCACAAACCTTTTTCACATTCCACATTTGATCTTACAAATAAGATCCTACATTTATTCCATAACCTAAGACCAATTTTAGTAGGTCGGCTCTACAAGATATTACAAGAAAACATTTTACAAACAATATAGTATCTGATGCAATAACCAATTGAACATGTCAGCTTAATGCATTTACAATAATAATAAATCATCTCCATAGCATGCCATGTTGATCTGGAAAAGATAAACCTACCGATGTAACCCTAGACCTATTTGCCGGTAAAAACAAATATGCAAATATGAATATACCAATAATTAATTCTTCAAAACAAAGTGTCCACACGATGTTTTCGACATTACCAAGTGTCTTCCATATCATTCCAAGTGCTGGTGAACATTATATCCTATCAATGAACCATATACCAGTAACTGTGCAATAGTTACTTGCTTGCTGGTGAATGTTGTTGGATCTCCAAAGTGCTAGTGTTCCAGTAGGTGTTGACATCAATGACAAAACTATACCAAAATACCAACACTAACAGAGCATATCTCTAACAATTTTTAATCTCTGAAGCAAATTGTAGACCGATGGGCTTTGGATGAATTCGTAGCAGCTAAAAGAATAGCTTTTGATCAAATTATAGAAACAAAGAAGAAGAAAATTGAGGACAGACTTATTCCTATTAAGTTTTGTTCAAAACAATGTACAAATATCTACAGAGTGTGTTGTAACATAGAAATTCTTACGGCTAATGTAGACAACAGATTAAAGGAGTTATATGATAAGATAGCTAAACTTGCTAATTCTTTTAATGGATTGACTGCACTAACCACATTTATTTATGGACAAATTTTGTCCTTGGAGAACCAATTTTTTTCTTTAGAGAAGGAGAGAGATGAAATCATGCGAAGAGCAAGAAGTCTAAGAGGACTGGTAAGTCCTAGATTAGATTCATTGGGTGTTCATAAGAGAGAGAGCATGGACATGATAGATAAACCCACACCGACAAATATCCAAGAGAAGGAAACACATGCCCACTTACTAAGTGGACTAGAATCCATTTCCGATACTTTCAAAACCAGCTAGAATACATATCTTCAGTTATTGCAAAAGGCATACCCATAAATATTGAAGATGATTAAGCTACAATGAAACTAATAGTATTCATTTATTCTTTTGTTCTGAAATTCTTTCAATTCTTTCACCAGTCTTTGGCATTAATGTCAAAGGGGGAGTATGCATATATGTGAAAAATATCAGAGAATACCAGATAAAAACACATGGGAAGGATATCAGGATATCAGATGGAATGTATTACTCAGGGGGAGCATACTGGTAGGGAATCCATTTTTCATATGAGTGTTGCCATCAATGCCAAAAGGGGATATTGTTGGTAATTGACACTCATCGGATTTTTTTTGTTATCATTGGTGGAAACAAGATCGGATGGAAGTCATATATCAGCACTAGGAGGCATATACCGGCTTTGGAGCATTCAAGGCTACACCGGCACCGGCATCAATACTTCATTAGAAGCTGACATCAAGGAGGATTTAATAAATAAATCATTTTGTAATTATTTTCAAGGCTGACTTTGAATATCTTTTGTAAATGTATTGTAAGCCGACATAAGGCATATTATTTGTAATGGGTATATAGGTTAGTCTACTAGGTTATTTTGAGTAATAGGAAATGTGTGGATATAGGAGAATATAGCAGAACTGTATAATGCAAAATATATGTATGAAGATCAGTTTGTATGCAAATGTTATATCAATATAAACCCTTCTATCAAAAAGAAGGAAACCCCAAAAATATCTCAAGCATATGTATTTCACAAGATATGGCAACAGGTAATAAACATGAAAGGCTCCTATGCGAAGGATTTATTAAAATCTAGAGCATCGTCTCCTTTCATCAAACAAAATGTCAAGGACTTTTTGGATTCGCAAGGACTATTGAATTGTAACAATCCTCGAGAGTTGACTGCTAAGGACTGGAAGCAGTGGTTGAAATGGTGTGCTGGCTATAGAATAATTCTGCAGAAAAACAAAAAAATTATTAGTAGCCGATTCGGGTGGAATGACTTTGCATCCTTTTTGGAAGAAAGCAATGATTTGGAGATAGCTTGGAAAAGCATTCTTGGAGGAGAAGAGATACTGATAGTAGTTCAAGGTTTATGAACCAGTACAGAGCAGAGCCAAAACTGGAACTCTATTTGGCATAGCAAATGCATTCTTGAGTTCATTTTTCAGTAATTTACTTTAGCAAAAATCTTGTAGTCAGTGAGGCTCTTTAGTGATGAGCAGTATGCTCCAGGCAGTGTGCCAACCTGCATGTGTAGGCCCCTATTATATGTAATATCTTTTCATATGACCAGTGAACTGATATTGTGGGTCACAAATCCCATCGTGGTTTTTCCTCTTTGAGGTTTTCCACGTATAAATTCTGTGTTATGGTGTTCATTGATGTGTATGGTTTATTTACTTCTTGTTATATGTTTATTTGTTTACTGGTTTATATGTATATGGTATAAAAGGATAAAAACTATTCATATCGGCAGAATACTGATTCAAATCAGAAGAAAACATATATTTTCAGACATCAAGTTGACATCATTGATAACAAAGTGCCAACAATATGCCCCTTTATCATTTATGGAAATACTTAACAATGCTTATGCAATATTCTCTCCTTCCATATCTTCTTTCTTTCTTTCTTTCACTAGCTTTTCTTTAGTGCATTATTATCCAATATATTTCTCCATCAGTATCTCTCTTGCATAGAAGCTATCTATTATCTTTCCCTCTTTGACATCAAGGACAAAGGGAACATGTCTTCACCTAATTTTGCATAAATATTATTTTGCACTATCTTTCCCTTTCTTTCAAATGAAACTAACCACCTACTTTCTCCCCCTAAGAGCAGCAACCACATCAATCCTAGAGACAAAAGATATGCTTTAAATTTCTCACCCTGGATAATGTACCAACTTATGCAACTAGTTAGAAGGAGGGTCGATAACCCATAACTTATGCCTAAGATATTTAAAAGTAGTTTTTGAACGTGTCTTAGTGAAGGAATCTACAATCTATTCTTTTGTGGGCACATACTACAATTTAACTTCCTTCTCTACAACTTTCACTCTTAGAAAATAATGCGAAATAGAAATGTGTTTAGCTCTTTAATGCATCACTAGATTATTTGAAATGTTTATAGAAGTTGTGTCATCACAAAAAATAGAAATGGGTTCATCATACATCACCTTAATATCTTTCAATGTTTACTTCATCCATATCACCTAAATACAACAGGATGCTACAACAATGTATTCTACCTCAACAATTGATAAAGAAACTAAATCTTGCTTCTTATTGAACTAGGAAACCAATTTGTCTCCCAAGAAAAATGCACTTCCACTAGTCTTCTGATGTCATCCACATAGTTAGCCCAATCAGCATCAACATATGCCTTCAAAGAGAAATCATCATTCTTCTTGTACCATAAACCATAATTCAAAGTTCCTTTCACATATCTGAATATCCAAGTTTAACAACCTTATTGTGAGATTTCTTAAGATTAGCTTGATATCGAGAAACCAAATATGTTGCATGCATAATATCAAGTCTAGAAGAAATTAAATATATAGTAGCCATCCAACCATAGACCTATAAAAAATTTAATCAACTCCTAGAGACTCATCATCCTTATTCAAATGACAACCAATAGCCACGGGACTACTCACTAGTTTAGAATTTTCCATGTACCAAACTTCTTCAACATCTCCATAGTATACTTTGTCTGAGAAATGAAGGTTATTGAGATAAGCATTTTTGTGAGCTTCCCCAGTCGCTTCCTACCAAAGACAACAACAGCGATGATAATACTTAACAAAAACTACTCCAAAATCTAATTGACAACTATGATCTATATAATATATTTGATTAATAAAGGGGGGAAAGGGCCCTAATCCCAATTCAAATCATAAACCAAAAACAATAGCTAACAACCCAAAGATATCCAGAAGTTTTAGATCTATCAATAAGCACAAATAGACCCTCCCTTAATCAATCAAAACTATTCTGCATAATCTAACTTTTTCAACTAGTATCCATCTATAAAGCTTAAAATTATGCTAACAATATACCATCTAGATATAATAAAAATTTGGCACTTAGGCCTAAATAAAGTCTTATTATCTAAAGAGCCCACTATTAAACTACTAACAAAATCTAAACTTGATGATAATAAATTTCCACAATCCATAATATCAAGATATAGTTGTTTCTGGATTCCATTGTGTTGAAGATTTTTGCATCAAAACTACAAATAAGACCTAAACTTATATTACTAATAAGGACTAGAAGCCACCACCAATTGATGATAAAAAAAGGAAACAACAACATAAAGACTTAATTTTTGGGGTTAGAGATGAACCCCCAATTCTTTGACAGCTTTTGCAAGTTATTTTTCCAATTTCCCTATGAAGAGATGTAGCCATTGGTGTTGTCTTGTTTATCCTTTCGATTCCCTACATCATTCTTGAACTTTTTCTTTAACTTTGACTGTCCTGAAACAATGCCCATCACCACCTTTTGTTAGAACAATGTGCCACTAAGAGGAGGGGTGAATCAATGGTTTGCAAATTTCTAGCCTTTTCACAGTAAGAATGATTACCGGTTAACACAATAAAGCTAAGTTAATCTGCTGGTAGGATAAAGAGAGATTACACAATGCAATCATGCACAAGGGAATCACATAACACCAGCATATACGAGGAAAACCCAAGATGGGAAAAACCTCGGTGAGAAATGTTGTTGGAGTCTACTACTCCAATCCAACCTCACAATGAAACTCTGATTACAATGTTTAGGGCACCAACCCAAGGAGCACCAACCCCTACACCGAGCTCCAACTAAGTGATCTTAAATGAACATAATCATTTATACAAGTTATAGCCTTGTTACAAAAGGATCTTTGTAACTCTTGTGCAAATCTCTCTACCAGTTCTCCTCTCTCCAATTATCTATTGGTTCTCTGCTCACCTCCCAGCTGCAACACAATCTTCTGATGCAACTTACTCTTTGCTACACCTTCACTGGTTCAGTCTCTTCTTCTACTTTGTCGGTTCTTCTTTTTGTTAGTTCTATTCTCTGTTGGTTCTTCTCTCTATTCGCTGCTACACTGCTTCTCTCCACCACCGGTCTTGATAACTTAGTTATATGTCCACCATCTAATTCATGTTGGTTCTTAGCTTGCCTTCTCTGCAGTCTTCTACAACTCTTCTCTGTCGGTATGGTCACCACCGGTTTACTCCTCTATTAGACTCAATGGATGACTACCAGTAGCCTCACTAATGCTGGTTGAACCCTTCAACCCGATTCACTCTTTATCACACTCAATCTCTTCTCAGATTGTCCTTTCTACACTTAACAGATTTCTCCTCTCACATGTAGCAACACCCTCTCATTCAGTGGAAGCTGTCATCAAATTTGGCTAGCATATTTATAAACTAGTTTTCGTACCAAAAACCAATTCAAAGTTAGGGCGATTAGGGTTTCCTCATTGACCTCAAGGCAAACAAAATCCAATCTAATCTCATCAATTATTATCTCTTTGATTGATGAACTGCAACTCATCAATCAATCCCACCATTGTCATGCCTTCTAGAACACACCTTCCTCATTTAGCAGTCTGAACTCATCAATCAATCCCGCTATTATCGTGCTTTTAATTTGTCAACTGATTTCTTGGTCAATCACGAAGAATAGTTTCACAATTTCCTTCACCTACCTCGATCTCCTCAAACAATCTATCCTAGATCTTTGTTGTCAGTTTGACCTCGATCCGCAAGCCTCTACTACATATCCCATGAATCATGCAGTTGACATAAATATTGACTTGCCACCATCTACCTCGAGGATAGACACTTCACCAACCTATGCATGCATGCCACCTCAACTACACATGGCATCTTTGTCGATATCCATCTTAGCAATGACCTCTGTGTTGGCTAGACTTGGTCAACGACAATAAACACACAACCGGTCCTTCTTTTCTATCGGTTCTCTAACCCTACCGATATCTCTCACTTTGTCAGTAAACCAACATGTCTGCACTTTTTTCTTGTCTTCTAGTGGAACACTCAATTGGTCAGCACTCTTGCTAACCTACCTTATGCACATCCTCATCAGATGGGAGTCTTCTGCATCTGCACTTTATCAGCTCAACTGGTGAACATACTTACTGGTAACCACCTTGATGACACCATGTCATCAATCTTCAACAAACTCCATATTCAATCCGGCAATGTCCTTTGTCTATAGCTGTTCCAACTTTACCTTCTTCATCATCAACCCGGACATCATCTCAACTAGTTTGTCAAGGTGACAAACCAATCACTTATTTGCTCTTCTTTTTCTATCCTGGTAGCACAACATGCTAACTCTTTCCGATTTGGTGCACATCTTTGATTTCATGCACCTAAGCCATCCTTTTGTTTCATCGGTTGATCTAGTGTGAGCCTTCAATCATCTTCCTTTAACTTTTTTGTCTTTTCTCAAAGAAATATGATGAATTTCATGCATAATAAGAAATAATCTCCACTTACCGGTGGGAGTGGATCCTTTTCATCTACATCCTACAATGCACAAGTGTGGCTTCCTTTTTTGAGCAGTATATCTTCAAACAGGCACATGTGATTTGGTGTGGGGCACATTCACTATCAGTCTTCTCTTCATCCAGTGGAAGTCATGTTGTTTGACATCCAAACAACATACTGGTGTCTTGCACAAACTTCTCCTCCGATGTTGATGTGATTCTTGATAATATTCTACCTCTTCATCACAATCAACCGACCAGCATCTTTCTCACTTATAGTTGACACCATTTACCAATCGTTATATCATACCGGTCTCTTGTCCATATCTTCCACACAATTCAAACACTAACTTGTGTACCGGTGACTCCAATGGTCATTGTGTTGAATGGCATTCTCTCCTAGCCAGTGATAGACTATATCAGTAACCTGCTAGACTATTTGACATCAATGACTGCACATCAACTATTTTCCCATACTAGTTGTCCTTCTATACCGGTTGACATCAATGACAACACAATGCCAACAACTTTCTCATAATACCATCAGTGATATTGGTGAGAAATTTTATGGCATTTTCAAGTTGAATTTTGGACACTTTGACCTCCTCCAACCTAGTTTCCACATCCTTGAATCTCACCTATAGGTCCACCACCTAGACTTTTGGTGCAGGAGCACCAAGTGAACCAAGTGTACCTCCTGATTTCAATGACCTATATGGGGTCAAATATGAACATTTTGAGTTCTAGATGGTTTCTTGTGTCAAATAAGGTCTAATAAGACCAATAGCATTGTAATAAGGTCATTTGACCATTCATGTAATCAAGTTGTTTAGATGGTCCTAAGAAGGTCCTGATTTGGCCAATATTGTGCAAATGAGTCAAAATGGGTCAAATTGATGAATTAATATAAAATTTGGTTCCAAAGGTCCTTTCATATCTATTTGGACCTATTTCAATGTGTTTAAGGTCATGGTTTAGCAAAATGTTGAAAGTTGTCATTTTTTACAAATATTGTCATGAGCAACTTTTCTTTGTAAGGGGTAGTTTTATGTCTCCAATGGTTAAATGGAGTTTAAAAGGTGGTTGAGTTAGTTTTATAGGTTGTAGGGGTATAAATATGTCTCATTCCCTCAAAGAAAGGGTGGAAGATTTGTAAGTTGAAGATAAAAGGCAACAACAACATTGAAGTTCTGAATATTCCCTGTTAATTCTAATGCTACCAATCTGAGTTTGGACTGTTTCCCATACCAAGAGGCATTGAATGACATTATCTTCTGATTTTTTATGAATCTCCATTGACTTACATTCCTTTTCCAATTGGTGGCATATAGTTTTATTCAAATTTGATCAATTTATTTTTTACGGTTCTATAAACTACTATAGTTGACAGTTTGAGAGGAGTTTTGAGAGTCATTTTGTGAATCTAACCCATTATGCTTTATGTAAGAATTGTGGCTTATGGAATGAGTCTGATACATTGTAAGATAAGTTTTTCTAACTTTGAGAATGCAGGAGAGATCATGAATGCATAAGGAGGATACCTTAGGGGTGATGAGTCACAAGCTAACAAAGAGCATAACTAGTGTCATGTATTAGTCTGAGAGTTTTCATTGAATGGGGGAAGAATCTTATGATGGATTATGTCTACATAGGTCATTTTAATGGTGTTGGATCCTTTGGTTGGGTCTAGAAGTGACTGAGAGATTGGGAAAGCCCTAGGTTTGGGTTCCTAAAAATTAGGGTTTTGTTTTTTAATAGATAAATGGGAATGGCACCACCTAAAAATTTGAAAATCCTTTATTTTGAAACATTTCCTAAGACTTTTTTTTGGGTGTGAAGGTATGGAGTTGTGATCCAAAGGGTGTTCCTTTGGAAAAGTGGGCTAATTTGGCCTAGTCCTAGTAGGACAGGGTATTGAAACTAGACATTGGTCCAAAACAACCATATCTGAAATTTAAGTATGTTGTGAAACTTGCAAATGGGTATCTAAAAGTGTGTTTTTTTTTTCCAAGTGGTTTGAGAAAGTTTTGAGTTAATGTGCAAATATCAGTTTGAAGGACTAGTAGGAATAAACCGGTTAAGTGTTGGTTTGTGTATTGGGGATTGAACCAGTCAACTTGGGTATGTGTAATCTTGTGTCAGGGTGTCATAGGTGTGTTGAACCCCTGAGTCATGTTTGGTTAAGCCATTGAAGTTGAAAACCCCATTTGAGTGATTTGGTGAAGGTTTGTGAGTGCAAGGTGTGAAGGGTCGAGGAACCTAGTATTGGTTGGCTGAAGTGTATTTGTGCCAAGTCTTTTGAGTGAGATAAAGAAGTTGACACAAGGCTCCTCATAAAATTTCAAGCTTGCAACAAAGTTACCATTCTGATTTCCCTTATTTTCAGTGTCCTGGAATTCTTCTTTTCTAGTATTGTCTTCTTTTTCATGTAAGAACTCAATAGCTTGCTTTGACTAAACCTCCTTGACTTCTTACTCTTCTTCAAAGATAGTATTATCTCCACCCACATCCTTGGTCTCCACTTTTTTCTCACCGTAACTGTATGCGGGAAAAGCGAGTCGATAGAACTCAATATGTGGAAAAATGGAGTCTAAGGAGCCTTGCTCACACACCCACAGGACTTCTTGGTGCAAGGTATGGAGTCATGAAGTATGGCTCAGCTTCCCAAGGTTGGTTCCATGGTTCTCTATCTCACAAGGTCCCTCAAACCAATGTCTTTGCTCTCAGATCATTGAGCAAAGTGGTTTAGGGATGACAAATGCAAGAACGAGGGATGCTTTTGTTGATTTTAAGATGAAATGCATCCTAAGTTATTCATGATCCTATAAATGCAATAAACTATTTATAAGATGACAAGATTAGTAACAAGACTATCCTAGCATGCTATATTAGTCTATGATTAAGCTAAATGATAAGGAAAATAGTCTAAACATGCATATTTAGATTAATTCCTATTGAAAAGAGAGGCTAAATGGTGAGCATAAAATGATATATTAAAGCTTGGATGGATTTTAGTATAAGTGTGATGCTAAAGACTTGGATATCTGAAAATGGAGGAATGAGAGCTCTATTTATAGCAAAAATAGGGCAATGGATGGTCAGGATTGAAGGAGTTAATCAGGGGCTAAGTTTGAAAGTTGGGAATCCATGTTTGCAATTGGCACCAATGAAATGGTGACAAATGTCAACATAAGACTGGGTTGAGAAAAGAGGTAGGAAGCATTAAATGTTTGAGAAGACCTCATGGTTATCTTAGGGGTAAGGGTTATGGTTAAGTTAGGATTACCCATTGGATAAAGGTTTTACCCAAAGGATAAACTCTTGTGCAAAGGATTAAGGATAACCATGGTCAAAGCAATAAATGCTTCATGAGACCCTTGGGTTACATGGAGGTTGAGTTTAGGGAAATTCTTTAACCATGCTAGAGGGTTGAGTTAACCATTAATGGTTATGAAGACTTTGGGGACAAATTTGTAAGAGTCCTTACAAATTTGGGGGTATTCAACAAGTTAGCTTGTTGAATGGATAAAGGCTTTAATGCTTTTAGAAGACTTTACTCCAAATTTGAGAAGTGGCCTCCTCAAATTTAGGGAAAGGGGATAATGAATGGGTTTGGGTTAATTGATTAGGATTAGATGGATTCTAGAAGAAATTAGGAAGAGGGTTAGGATGCAAGTGGGAGATGTAGGATTTTGCAAGTGGATGAAGGGATAATAGGCTTTAATTGAATAAAATGAATTTAATTCAATTTTGGTTGCAATTTGGGGAAATCAAATAAATTAGATTTATTCAATTTAGGGTAAACTATTTAATTAAATTTGAATCTAATTAAAAGTGGATAGAAGGGATTTAATTGAATAAAATGATTTATTCCTTAAATGGCAAAAGAGGTATAGTGAATTTAATTTAAATAAATTGAGTAATTTACTTAATTAAATAGAGGAATGTGGGTTATTCAATTAAATTGGATTTAATTAAATAGAGAAATGAACATAAAATATTCATTTAGGAATATGGTCATTTTTATACGTCTACATTTTGCCCCTCTTTGAAGTGACGTGTGTGCACATGTTATTTCAAAGAAAATGATGTGTCGTTGCGATTTTATGATCAATGTTGTTTTTATGGATTTTCATGTCGTGCCTCAGATTTGATGTGTGATGCCCCAGATTTGATGATCGATGGTGATAATGCCCCCTCGGGAGATGAATCAAAATTTTGGAAAATTTGATTTGATTTGATAATTGTGTTTGCTGTGCAAACTTTTGGCTAGGTGGAATGTTTAAATTGATTCATCTCCCGATAATTGACGTTTGCGAGGGTATGAGGGAGACCACGAGCGAATTACATGCTCATTTCCCTAACCCTAATTTTATTTTACCCTATAAAAGGGGAAAAGTGCAATGTTTTGCCTCATTTGTGCTTGTTGATTTTGGAGAAAGAGACTTTTGGAGAGAAGACAAAATGCCTATTCCATATTCTATGCATCGATTCAAGCGCGTTCGAAGGTATTGGAGGCCTACCGCATATGGACCACCGATAATTCAACCTTTTTTACCCCTTTTTTTATTTTTAATTTGGTCATTTTTGGTTAGTTTTTGAATTTTGAAATGTGGTTTTCACGTTTTGGAGCATAGGGGTCTTAGGTTAGCGCATACGAAAAAATTATGTAGTGCATAGAGTTGTAATTTAAGGTAGCATCCGAAAACGTTTAGGGTAGTGCATGGATAAAAAAGGGTAGCGTGTAGCCTTACATTAGCGCATGAGGGACATAGGGTAGCACTTAGGGTTAAAAGGGTAGCGCATCGGGTAAACCTACCGCATAGGGTGCACAGGGGGTTGCATGGGCAGGGGTAAGTAGCGCGTAGGTTAGACCTAGCGCATAAGGTTAAATAGGTAGTGCAGATGCGGGATAGCTTAGCGCATGGATTGGGTTTAGCGCTTAGGGTGGATTAGTTGGCACATGGAGAAAAAAGGGTAGCGCGTAGAGTTAGTCTAACGCATACGATAGATAGGATAGCGCATGGAGAAAATAGGATAGTGCATGGACATGGTTTAGCGCGTAGCCAAATTTAATTAGCGCATGCAGTAGGTTTTACAAGATAGGATGATTTGTGAATGCAGAAAATTACATAAGATAAGGTCAGTTTTGCCTGGAGAGGTGGATTTGTGCCATTTGTTATGTCAGCTGTCATGTTTTTTGATAGTTTGTCCAATATGAGTACTGATATAACTTGGTTTGATTTGCGAATTTTCAAGTTATTTATGTAGATATTAATGTGTTTGTGATCTAAACTTGATTTGATTTGCATTGTTTCAAGTTAATATGTGTGGAGCTTGAATTGTGTTACAAGCTGATATGATTGTGGAACTTGAGTTGTGTTACAAGTTGATATGGGTTAGAAACTTGAGTTGTTTTACAAGTTGCTATGGGTGGGAAACTTGAATTGTTTTACAAGTTTATGTGATGTGGAGACTTGAGTTGTGTTACAAGTTTGGTATGGTTTTTGAAAACTTGAGTTGTGTTACTAGTTGATATGGAATGATATGATGTGGAACTTGATTAGAATTGCAAAATGTTTCAAGTTTTTGATGTGATTTTGATTTTGATATCTTTGTTTTGATGAGGAAACTGATATTGGACTTGTTTTTTTGTTTGACAAGAGTGATTGGGAGTGGTTCAGTCGTGTGAGTAGTTCCCCAAACCATGGGCATTGATACCACGGTTGGCACAGGCTGACTTAGATATTATTGACAGATGTGGCCTGTCATCTTTATTAGATATGCCTCGGTTTACTTTGAACCGGGGTTTACTTACAGCACTTGCAGAGAGATGGCATAGTGATACGAACACCTTCCACTTTGCTACAGGTGAGATGACGGTGACTCCTGAGGACTATTATAGGATATTGCGGATTCCTGTAGCAGGTGCATTATTGCCTTATGAGTAGACAGAAGAGGGTGGGACAAAGGCACTGTGTCACATATTTCATGATGAGACAGTATGTGGATATGAGATCCCTTGGCAGGAGTTCTTGAATTTGGACTATGCGCCTCTTCCATCAGTACTAGTAGGTTTTATAGGTGGATTCCTATGCCCCGACCATAGGTCAAAGGGATTTTCTGTAGGATGGGGATTGGTCCTAGAGGAGATAGTGACATAGGGCCATAGGTTTGCATGGGGATCGGCTATGCTAGCCCATTTCTACAAGGACTTACATGAGGTGGTATACCTGGGTTACAGCAGTTTGTCAACTGGCGTGACACTTCTATAGGTATGGTGTTGGGAGCACATTCCAATAGCTAGGCCACTGGTGGATAAAGATAGGCCTGTTGGGCGAGCATATGCATATGGATACAGGGGGTTAGTTGTCCAGCGGAAGCTGGGAAAACTTGAGCACTGGCGGAGGGTATTGGATGACATCGATACGATCGTCTGGCGACCATATACAGATTGTGAGGTATGGGCCGAGGATGGGCTGGAGATGCCATATGTTTTTATGAGTCGGTTTTGATAGAGCGGATGCCCTTTGTGATCGAGAGATTTCTGGCTGGTAGAGTTTTGCAGCAATATGGTCGGCAGCAGGCGATACCATAGGGGACCTGTTCGTATGCGCGTCAGAGGCAGGATATACCAGATTGGGGTCTGACTATTGATAGTGGAGTGGCTGTAGAGGAGTTTGCCAGCTTAGCGGGCCAGATATGGGACTACGCTCCAGAGGTATTAGATGTTGGGATGACACATGAGTTTGTTGGTTTGTTTGCAGCTCGTGTCATGGCTAGGATATCAGATCCTGAGGAGATGCGGCCTGCTTTCGATGATGACGAGGATGAGGTAGGGGAGATGGGGATGAGGGAGATGATGGAGGAGGTGGAGGAGGACGACGAGGGAGAGGATATTGGGGGAGGAGAGGAGACAGAGGTAGGGATGGGGGTGATAGGGAGTGTGGGTGGAGAGAGAAGTTCGACAAGCTATGATGGATAGAGGGAGAGGAGGTTTGGTGATTGGAGAAGGGGAGGAGGGGAGAGTTGGACAGGTGATAGCAGTGGTAGGAGGGACTAATGAGTGGAGATGACCAGCGCAGAGGAGGAGGACTGATGAGTTACCTCCACCAGCACCGAGGATAGGTAGAGGGATAGGGGGTACCCCTTCACAGGTGCCCCTATGGGTCCGGATCCTGACGCATGTGGAGGACACCCAGATTAGGACCCTACAGTTGACAGTACAGCAGCTGCAGGAACAACTATTGACGCAGCAGCATCAGATTACACAGCTGACCCTAGAGCATGATACTGAGATAGAGCAGCGGGGTCAAGCGGAGGAGCTGGTAGGGAACCTACAAAGAGTAGCAGTAGGCGGCCCTTTGAGAGATATCATGAGAGAGTTGTCCTTGAGAGTCAAGGAGGCGGAGTATTATCGATGCCACTATGAGGATGCGGTGCCCAGGGAGCACAGAGTGCAGAGCTTTATGCAGTCGAGATCAAGTTGATCTCGAGAGATTGGGTCGTGGTCTGAGAGCAGAGGTGTGATGGGGTCTTTGAGATAGGATCCTCCTAGAGATCCAGGGGCTGGGACATTAGCGGCGAGACCATCCCCCTCAAGAGATAGTCATACTTGAGAGACGTTGTCTCTATTGTATTTTTTATCACTATATTTGACCGAGACATGACATATTTTGTACATTTTGATCATTTTTGATATATATATATATGACACCATTTTCTTTGATCATGTGATGTGTTATGGATGCATGTTCTATATGCTTTTACTTTACTTTATGATGATGCAATGCTTACATAGATGATATGATGCGTGATGTAAATGTATGATGTGAGATGTATCTTGAAAATGAGATGTATAATTTGATATGCTATGAGATGTATCTTGAAAATGAGATGTATGATTTGATATGAAACTAATTTTAAAATGATATGCAACTACTTGTAACTACTTGTAAAATGATATGCAACTAATTGTAAAATGATATGCAACTAATTGTTTTTGGAGCATCCTCATTCTGCCTTTGTCATCTGATATAACCACATGTTTATTTGCTTTCGATATATGTATCATCATTGAGCATTGATTTGTTTAGGATATGTTGAAAATTTATACAAGCACAATGGTATAATTGAACCATAATGACCTGAGAAAAATTTACATGATGTTTTGATTTTGCAAGATAGCACAAGCATCAAGGTATAATTGAACCAGGATGACCTGAGTGCGAATTGCGTATAAACAGACAAGATTAAACCATTTTGTATGTGTAAAGTGGAATCATGTCTTCAGTGATATTCATTGTATCACGTCTCGAGACAAGTATTTACATAGTACAAATGATCGCCTCACAGAAAGAAGACTAAGAAAGTATTGGAGTTTCCGATGATCTCTAGCTTGGAAGCATTGTTGAGAAAATTTAGAGAATCCAATAATTTAAAAAGTTCAAATGCAAAAATAGTCAAGACTTTATGCAAAATGTAACATTTGGTACTTCAGAAAATCATCCATCTTATTGTTTTTGTGAGTCTTGTTTTAGCGATTCAATGTTTTGTTCCATGATTGAGTAAGTTTTTGGTTGCTGGATGTGGTGTTCTGAGTTTTGCAAATAGTCTTGATGGTTTGAACATGCTACAAGTTTTGACGATTATTTCCTCTAGCTAAGTGTAACTCTCGATGTGGATATGTTCAGTGATTACCAAGCCATGGTGAGATGCGGTGAAAGGATAGATGGATAAATCAGGATAGTGACTACGTTAAGTATGTCCTGAATGGATATTTGTTAAGTGTCGGGCGATGGTTGATAGTGTTGTACTGCGGAGATAAGGATTTGGATATAGATAAAGGAGCTATCCTTTCACAATAGCGCATGTTACCAGGTTTTCACCAGTTGCTTTTATTGTACCTTTTTATTTGTTTTTTCTTGATTTTTTGATTTATTTTTTTTTTGACTTTTTCCGTGCATTAGACTACTCAAGTGTACTATTTCTTCAGATGAATGTTGTTAGCTGGTTCATCGAGCACATCTCCTTTTGAAGTTGTTAGCTGATAAGCACCTAATCCATAGACTGATATGATGACATAGGGACCTAACTAGTTAGGTTCAAATTTCCCTTTCTTTTCTCGATCTTGCTGATTTCTTGGATTTTCCTTGAGGACTAGGTCACCAACTTTGAAGTTTCAAGGGATGACCTTGTGATTGTAGCTTCTGCACATGCATTGTTGATACGCTTTGAGATGAATGTAAGCATGTTGACGTCTTTCATCTAATAGTTCCAGTTCTTGTAGTTGGTTGACTTGATACTCTTCATTTGGGATTAAGCCTTTTAGAGAGACTCTGAGAGATGGAATTTCTACCTCTAGTGGTAAAATAGCTTCTGATCCATAGACCAATGAGAAAGGTGTTGCTCTTGTAGGTGTACGGATGCTAGTTTTGTATGCCCAAAGTGCTGGATTGAGTTGGATATGCCAATCTTTGCCTCCATCATTCACTATTTTCTTTAGGATTTTCAGTATTGTTTTGTTGGATGCTTCTGCTTGACCATTCCTCTGGGGGTAGTATGGTGTAGATAAATGATGTTGTATTTTGAATTGATCACATAGTTCTCAGACATCTTGGTTTTTGAATGGTCATCCATTATCGGTGATGATGGAATTTGGAATACCATATCTGCAAATCAGATAGTTCAGGATAAAAGAGGCAATTTGTTTTCCAGTTACTGTAGTCATGGGGATTGCTTCTATCCACTTGGTAAAGTATTCTGTTGCAGTTATAATGAATTTGTGGCCATTTAAAGATGAAGGATGAATTTTGCCAACCAAGTCTAGTCCCCACTAACAAAAGAGCCAAGATCTTGTAAATGGCTGCAGTTCCTATGTTGGTGCATGTATCAGATTGCCATGGATTTGGCATTTAGGACACTTCTTGCCAAAGTGGTAAGAATCTTTTTCCATTGTAGGCCAGTAGTATCTGGTGCAAGAGTACCTAGCTTCATTCTCAGCTTCATTTTCATCTCAGGTTTGATTTTTGTTGTTTTAAGTTAGAAAGTTGTTTAGGATGTTCTTGAACTTGTTCTAGGTTGTTTTGATGAGTTTTGAACTCATTATCGGGTTTTGGTTTCTTGTTTTCATTTTTTTGCTCAAAGTTGCCAGTTTGGTGTTGCCTGGCAAAATGATGGAAAAATGAGTTTTTTTTGTGGTTTTTGTTTTGAAAAGGTTTTAGACATGTTTCTTGTTTGGGTTTTAGGTATGAGAAGTGTTTTGAAGTGATGGTTAGTTTTGGTGGTCAATCTTGCATTTTCTAGGCACCAAAAGTTATCATTTAGGCATCAAAATGTCAAAATTAAGTGCCCTTGGACATGTACCTATCCATACAGGAGGTTAACCAACTTGAAGAGGTATTTAATCTCCTATTTTAACTATTGTAAGGGTTGATCATTCGAAGTTATGAAGCATTTTGCAAACTTGCACTAGTTTTTACCTTATTTTCACTATGTTTTGACTCCAAGTGAGCAGCAATCTATATGCCTACTGTACTTGTCCATACTGTTTTGGCATTTTCATGTTCTCTCATGTTTCTTGAAGCTTTCCCTTTGGTGGCATTTAATTTCATCAAGTTTTGAGTTTTGTGCAAAAATATTTGGTTTTGACAGTTTCACTGCCTTGTCTAGCAAATTGGCAAGGATGTTTGACCAACTTGGCTTCTTGAGGCCCTAAAATGCTCATGGCTTCCCAAGAACCAGTTGGTCAATTTGAAAGATGTGTACATACTTGTTTTGAGTTCAAAAATGCAGGTGTAAGGAGGTTTGTGGCCATGAAGCCCTAGGCAAGTGTGCCATTTGGCTAGGGTCTTGGAAGAAGTTTGATGCTTTGCTTTTTCCATAGCAAATGCACTCATGGGATTATAAAACCTATTTTAATGTTTAGATTTGAATGTAAAGGCAAAGAGGCCTTCTAAGCCATTAAGAGGTTGATTGTATGTTTCAGTTGTGAAAATGATGTGAAAAACAATGAGTCACTGTTTTAGAGTTAATTTCCTTTCACTTGCTTACTCTCCACCATACATTGGAGTTTGTAAGGCATTGTACCTCCTTCTAATTTCTTGAAAATAAGAACAAGGAGTGAGTGTACTATTACCCATGGGTTGGAAAGTTGCCAAGATCAATTGATGGTCTTTGAGGCAAAATTGTAATGCCCATTTGGCTGCCACAGTCAAGTATGACTGATTTTTACATGTTTGTTGAAGTTGTACATGAATTTCTCCTCTCCAAGTTGCAGGTATGAAGGACAGCAAGCATAAAAAGATAGAGAATTTCTAAGAAAGCACAAAACAGACCTTCAAATAAGATTTTTGACATTGTAAAGTGCAGGTCCAAAGTGGAAAAAATAGTGAAAAGAGAAAAGTGCAGTCATAAATGACTTAACAGTGAACAAACCTTTGGTTGTAATTGCCTAATGGCTTTTGTGCAGGGCTAATGTGTTATTTGTGTGTCTTTAAAGATGGACATGTTCTCATGTTTTGAAATGTAATTGTTTTCATACTAAAAATGTGCTTGTAGACAGCAATAATGGGAAAAGTTGTCAATGTTGCATATGCCTTATGAGTAACTTTTGTAAATTTTATTTCCTAATCTTTGGAAGGTATAAAACCTCTCTTTTCATGGCCTATTTAGCAAGTAACATTGTAGAACCAAGTTTGTTTGGTCCATATTGAAGGTCTCCAACTTATTTGTCATTTGTTGCTACCAAAACCCTTGCAAACCCTCTTTTTGCACCCATTTTTGGGATAGTCATGGAGAAGGCTTAAGGGACCCTAAAACTTAGTAAATCTTTAAGAACTCCCAAAAGAGTATCCATAAAAGTGAAGCTTTCAGTCTAGGAGCCCATCGTTGGAGTAGGGTGAGTATAAAACCCCAAAAGGATGGGTAATTCCTTGTAGCCCATTTTAGGCCTCAAACTTGGGTTTTTGTCAAATCGGGTACACAAATGGAGGATGTAAGACACAAAAGTCATCATTACTAGTTGAAACAAGTTTTCCTTACATGAATTTAACCCTTTTTGTATGGTAGACTCCAAAAACTTAATTATAGCACTTGTGAAGGACTTCTATACCTCAAAGCGTAGAAGACTAAAGACACCATTGGGAGAAAAACATGACATCAATGTGTAAACCAACAAAAGGAGACCTCGTGTAGTCAGAGAGAAGGTCAGGGATAGAGGATTGAATGCCAATTTGGGTGAATAAGGAGTTAGTTTACCAAGCCAGAGTGACTATGGAGTTGAAACCCTTGAGCAACCAAGAAGTCTTGTCTTAGGGAGGTGGATCAAGAGGAAGTGCCAGGTTGTCTATGAACCTTTTGCACTCTGATTTCAACAACAATACCTTGAAATTAGTAAGGACCTATACTTAGTGAACATACAAGTCACTTGAGCATTCCACTTGCACTATCTCCCTATCATAGTGGTATCAGAGCTCAGTTACACTTGGGAAGAAGTAGCAATTTGGCAACCATGGTGACAAATGTAGAATTAGCAAAGAAAGTGGAAGACCAGGAAGAAGTAAATAGGTTACTCAAATTGAAGCTAGACCTCCTAGAGCAGAAGTTGGGTGAACTACAAGTGAAGGCAGATGAAGCCAACAATAAGATAGAGGGAACAGAAGGTAAGGGTAAACTATTAGGTATAGAGGATGAGACCCCTATACCAGACCCTGTGATAGAGAATGAACCCTTTTTGAAAGCCTTGAAGGCTATGAGTTGGAGAACACTAGAAGGAGTCCCACTATTCAGTGGTAAAATGGACCCAGAAGTGGTCATGGAGTGGATTGAGGGGCTTGAGAACCATTTTGAATGTGATGGTCTGACAGAGGCCCAGAAAGTGAAGGTGGCTAAATCCAAGTTGAGAGGAGCTGCCTTAACATGGTGGAAGTTCATTCATGATGAACATGAAAAAGAGGGCAAAAGGCCCATAGCAACTTGGAAGGGAATTTTGTCCAAAATTAGAGAGACTTACATTCCAGAGGACTATGAAATACAGCTTGATAGGAAAAGGCAAAACCTTAGGGAAAAAGAGTTAGATGTCAATACCTACACCGAGGAGTTTCAGAAGCTATGCCTTAGGTCAAAGATCCAAGAGGATGAAAATGTCAAGGTTGCTAGGTATCTCAATGGCTTGAGATGGAACATACAGGAAGAGTTAAGTTTGTTGTGCCCTACAACAGTCCATAAGTGCTATCAACTTGCACTCAAGGTAGAGGAAAGGAGTAGGAAGAAACAAAAGTAGCATAACAGAGGTAGAGGAAGAGGCAGAGATGGTAGAGGCCATCGAGGCAGTTTTGGGGGAAGAAACATAGACCAAAGGTCCCAAGGGGAATCTAAGCTTATAGAGCAAAGCAGGGATTCTTAGAGAAAACCTAATTATAGGGGAAGGGGTAGGTCTAGTGGCCTAGGTAGAGGGTCTTATTTCTCCACAATGAAGTGCTACAATTGTCAGAAATTGGGTCATCCTGCTTATAGGTGTCCTGAAAAGCCTAGTTCCTCCCATGGAGGTGAAAAGAGAGTGAACTATGTTCAGGAGGAAGGAAGTAGTACAAGAACTCCAACAATGCACCTAGCACCCGAAGATGGTGAAAGTCTAATGATGAGGAGAGTATTGATGCAAGAACCTCATAAGTGTGAAGTGTCTCAGAGAAAAGCATTGTTGAGGATCAAGTGCAAAATCTTGGGCAAGCTATGTAAGGTGGTTATTGATTCAGGCTCCACAGATAATATTATCTCAGAGGAGGTAGTTAGCAAATTGAACCTACCTAGAATGAAGCACAGTGAACCCTACAAGGTAACCTGGTTAAACAAGGAGCAACATGTCCTAGTGAATGAACAAGAATGGGTAGACTTCAATATAGGTGAATACAAGGATAGGATACTATGTGACATCCTTCCCATGGATGCTTGCCATCTACTATTGGGTAGACCTTGGCAATTTGACAGAAGGGCGCACCATGATGGTGAAAAAAACACATATTCCTTTCAAAAGAATGGCATTGTCTACAAAATTCAGTCCCTTAGTGAAGAGACAGAGAACAGTAAACCACAGGCACCTAAAGTGTTATTAGTCAATGACAAAGAGTTCATCCAAACCATGAAAGAGGGAGATGGGATTGGTTATGCACTTGTAGTGAAACCTAAGGAGGATAAGAAAGAAAAACAAGTTGAGATCCCACAAGAAGTGCAGCAAATTCTTGATAATTTTAAGGGCATCATCAGTGATGGACAACTAGCAACATTACCCCCTCCTAGAGCCATTAGTCATCAAATTGACTTTATACCAGGAGCTTCTTTGCCAAACAAAGCAGCATACAAGATGACTCCTGAACAAAACAAAGAGGTAGCTAGACAGATTCAAGAGTTATTGGATCAAGGATTAATAAGAAAGAGTATAAGTCCTTGTGTAGTGCCCACTGTGTTAGCACCTAAGAAAGGGGGCACATGGAGATTGTGTATAGACTCCAGAGCTATCAACAAAATCACAATAAGATACAGATTCCCTATTCCTAGGATAGAAGATTTGATGGATTTTTTAGGGGGTGCGAGGTATTTCTCCAAAATAGACTTAAAAAGTGGTTACCATCAGATAAGAATAAAAGAGGGTGATGAGTGGAAAACTGCTTTTAAAAAAAATGAGGGTCTTTATGAATGGTTGGTTATGCCTTTTGGACTCTCTAATGCTCCCAGTACCTTTATGAGGTTAATGAATGAAGTATTGTAGGATTTTCTCAGTAAGTTTGTGGTAGTCTACTTAGATGATATACTCATTTTTAGTAAGACTAAAGAGGAGCATTTGAAACTCTTAGCTATTGTTTTGCAAAGATTATCTGATGAGCAGTTAACCATAAATCTTGAGAAATGTGATTTCATGCAGCAAGAGCTAGTCTATCTTGGTTTTGTTGTGTCCAGTGGAGATCTCAAGATGGATCAATCCAAAGTTGCTACCATAACAAGCTGGCCAACCCCAAAATCAGCTAGTGAAGTTAGAAATTTTCATGGTCTAGCCCAGTTTTACAAAAAATTTATCAGGGGGTTCAGTGAGATTTGTGCACCCATGTTAGATACAATAAAGGGTGGTCATAAGCTTAAGTTTCAATGGACAGAAGTAGCCAATAAGAGGTTTGAGTTACTCAAAACTAGACTTGCTACACAACCAGTGTTAATCCTTCCTAGCTTTGATAAGCTCTTTACAATAGAATGTGATGCCAGTCATCTTGCAGTAGGTGCAGTCTTGAGTCAGGATAACAGACCAGTTGCTTTCTTTAGTGAATAAATGAATGATGCAAAGAAAAAGTATTCATCTTATGATTTAGAATTATATGCATTGGTGCAGGCACTCAGGAAGTGGAAGCATTATTTGCTTCCTAGGGAATTTGTTGTGTATACAGACAACCAAGCAGTCAGTTTCTTGAATTCTTAGGATAAACTCAACCATAGACATGTGAAATGGGTAGAGTACCTACAAGCATATACATTTACTCTTAA
Organism: Cryptomeria japonica; assembly: GCF_030272615.1. NCBI lineage: Eukaryota > Viridiplantae > Streptophyta > Pinopsida > Cupressales > Cupressaceae > Cryptomeria > Cryptomeria japonica. The sequence continues at coordinate 55,036,349 of NC_081409.1, forward strand.
GCACAAGAAAGGCCAATGTAACAAAGTAGCTGATGCTTTAAGTAGGAGATTGTTAACTATTCAGGAGATCCAAGTAAAGAGTATTGGGATTGATTGCTTTCAAGATTTATATCCTACTGATGATGATTTTGCTGATGCTTATAAAGTTTGTCTTGCTTTTGAGAATCATTTTCATAGTGAGTATGTTGACTACACATTGCAAAATGGTTTGTTATTCAGGGGAGGATAGCTATGTGTTCCTAAAGGTTCCATGAGAGAAAATCTCATTCAAGAGAAACACAATGGGTGTTTGAGTGGCCATTTTGGTCTCAATAAGACCTTAGAGTTGGTTCAACGCTTTTATTACTGGCCTAAGATGCAGAGAGATGTTCGGAGGTATGTTGAACAGTGCATGGTATGTCAGAAGGCAAAAGGTCATAGCACTAATGTTGGTTTATATCAGCCACTTCCCATCCCTTCTAGGCCATGGGAGTGCATTAGTATGGATTTTGTTGTAGGTTTACCAAAGATAAAAGCAGGGTATGACAGTATCTTTGTGGTTGTTGATAGATTTAGTAAAATGGCTCACTTTATACCTTGCAAAACTACTAATGATTCTAGTCATATTGCTTTTCTTTTCTTTAAAGAAGTTGTCAAAATACATGGTTTGCCATCTAGCATTGTATCAGATAGAAATGTTAAGTTTTTGGGTCATTTTTGGAAGACTTTGTGGAAGAAATTGGGTACTAACTTATCTTTTGGCTTATCTTACCATCCACAGACAGATGGCCAAATAGAAATGGTGAATAGAACATTGGGTAATCTACTCAGATGTCTCACCAAGGAGTATGGACAAAGCTGGGATCAGCTCATTCCACAAACAAAGTTTGCCTATAACGACAGTGTAAACAGATCCACTGGTAAGAGTCCATTTCAGATTGTTTATGGTATGCATCCAAGAGGTGTTTTTGAGTTACATGATGGGACTAACTTGCAACATGTTAGTGGGATAGCAGAGGATATGGCACAATCTCTGAAAGAGATCCATGAACAGGTTAAGTAGTCTTTGCAGGACACCACAACAAAAGTCAAGGCAAGGGTGGATGCTTCAAAGAGGGATGTCCAATTCACAGTTGGAGATTTTGTGATGGTACATCTCAACAAGTCTAGATTGCAAAAGGGAGTTCCTACCAAGTTACAAATGAGAAGAATTGGACCATGCGGGATTTTGGCTAAGTATGGTCCAAATGCTTATAAAATTGATTTACCTACTGATGTTTCTTTGTCTCCTATCTTTAATGTTGCAGATTTGGTACCTTTCAAGGGGCAGCCTCCAGAAGAGACTTAGAGAACTTCAGACATTTCAACTTCCCTTTCTGATCTATCTATCCCCTCTTCTTCTTCTCCCATTCCCGAACAGGTACTTGATTCCAGGATCATCAAAAAGACTCGAAGACATGACTACCTTGAGCATTTCATCAAGTGGAAAGATCAACCAGCTTCTAAAGCCACTTGGATACCTGAAAGTGACTTCACCAAGGCTGGTATTCCTCTCTCTATTCTGCCCAAAGGAGTCACATGACTTCTTTGTCATTGGGGGAGTATGGTGCAGGAGCACCTAGCTTCATTCTCAGCTTCATTTTCATCTCAGGTTTGATTTTTGTTGTTTTAAGTTGGAAAGTTGTTTAGGATGTTCTTGAAGTTGTTCTATGTTGTTTTGATGAGTTTTGAAATCATTATGGGGTTTTGGTTTCCTATTTTCATTTTTTTGCTCAAAGTTGCCAGTTTGCTGTTGCCTGGCAAAATGATGGAAAAATGAGTTTTTTTTGTGGTTTTTGTTTTGAAAAGGTTTTAGAAATGTTTCTTGTTTGGGTTTTAGGTATGAGAAGTGTTTTGAGGTGATGGTTACTTCTGGTGGTCAATCTTGCATTTTCTAGGCACCAAAAGTTGTCATTTAGGCATCAAAATGTCAAAATTAAGTGTCCTTGGACATGTACCTGTCCATATAGGAGGTTAACCAACTTGGAGAGGTATTTAATCTCCTATTTTAACTATTGTAAGGGTTGATCATTCGAATTTATGAAGCATTTTGCAAACTTGCACTAGTTTTTACCTTATTTTCACTATGTTTTGACTCCAAGTGAGCAGCAGTCTGTACGCCTGTTGTACTTGTCCATATTGTTTTGGCATTTTCATGTTCTCTCATGTTTCCTGAAGCTTTTCCCTTTGGTGGCATTTAATTTCATCAAGTTTTGAGTTTTGTGCAAAAATATTTGGTTTTGACAGTTTCACTGCCTTGTCTAGGAAATTGGCAAGGATGTTTGACCAACTTGGCTTCTTGAGGCCCTAAAATGCTCATCGCTTCCCAAGAACCAGTTGGTCAATTTGTAAGATGTGTACATACTTGTTTTGAGTTCAAAAATGAAGGTGTAAGGAGGTTTGTGGCCATGAAGCTCTAGGCAAGTGTGCCATTTGGCTAGGGTCTTGGAAGAAGTTTGATGCTTTGCTTTTTCCATAACAAATGCACTCATGGGATTATCAGACCTGTTTTAATGTTTAGATTTGGATGTAAAGGCAAAGAGGCCTTCTAAGCCATTAAGAGGTTGATTGTATGTTTGAGTTGTGAAAATGATGTAAAAGAACAGTGAGTCACTGTTTTAGAGTTAATTTCCTTTCACTTGCTTACTCTCCACCATACATTGGAGTTTGTAAGGAATTGTACCTCCTTCTAATTGTTTGAAAACAAGAACAAGGAGTGAGTGTAATATTGCCCATGGGTTGGAAAGCTGCCAAGATCAATTGATGGTCTTTGAGGCAAAATTGTAATGCCCATTTGGCTGCCACAGTCAAGTATGACTGATTTTTACATGTTTGTTGAAGTTGTACATGAACTTCTCCTCTCCAAGTTGTAGGTATGAATGACAGAAAGCATAAACAGGTAGAGCATTTCTAAGAAAGCACAAAATAGACCTTCAAATAAGAGTTTTGACATTGTAAAGTGCAGGTCCAAAGTGGAAAAAATAGTGAAAAGAGAAAAGTGCAGTCATAAATGACTTGACAGTGAACAAACCTTTGGTTGTAATTGCCTAATGGCTTTTGTGTAGGGCTAATGTGTTATTTGTGTGTCTTTAAAGATGGACATGTTCTCATGTTTTGAAATGTAATTGTTTTCATACTAGAAATGTGCTTGTAGATAGCAATAATGGGAAAAGTTGTCAATGTTGCATATGCCTTATGAGCAACTTTTGTAAATTTTATTTCCTAATCTTTGGAAGGTGTAAAACCTCTCTTTTCATGGCCTATTTAGCAAGTAACATGGTAGAACCAAGTTTTTTTGGTCCATATTGAAGGTCTCCAACTTATTTGTCATTTGTTGCTACCAAAACCCTTGCAAACCCTCTTTTTGCACCCATTTTTGGGACAGTCATGGAGAAGGCTTAAGGGACCCTAAAACTCAGTAAATCTTTAAGAACTCCCAAAAGGGTATCCATAAAAGTGAAGCTTTCAGTCTAGAAGCCCATCGTTGGAGTAGGGTGATTATAAAACCGCAAAAGGAGGGCTAATTCCTTGTAGCGCATTTTAGGCCTCAAACTTGGGTTTTTGTCAAATCAGGTACACAAATAGAGGATGTAAGACACAAAAGTCATCATTACTAATTGAAATAAGTTGTCCTTACATGAATTTAACCCTTTTTGTATGGTAGACTCCAAAAATTTAATTATAGCACTTGTGAAGGACTTTTATACCTCAAAGCGTAGAAGACTAAAGACACCATTGGGAGCAAAACTTGACATCAATGTGTAAACCAACAAAAGGAGACCTTGTGCAGTCAGAGAGAAGGTCAGGGACAGAGGATTGAATGCCAATTTGGGTGAATAAGGAGTTAGTTTACCAAGCCAGAGTGACTATGGAGTTGAAACCCTTGAGCAACCAAGAAGTCTTGTCTTAGGGAGGTGGATCAAGAGGAAGTGCCAAGTTGTCTATGAACCTTTTGCACTCTAATTTCAAAACAATACCTTGAAATTAGTAAGGACCTATACTTAGTGAACATACAAGTCACTTGAGCATTCCACTTGCACTATCTCCCTATCAGTATCCCATCCTTAGAATCTTTTTAGCAAGAGTAGTTCCACTTGAATGTGTGCCACAAATACCTTCGTGAAGCTCGTGTAAAGCGGAATCAGATTCATTATGATCAAGGCAATGAAGAAGAGTACCATCTAGACCTCGACGATACAAAGTATCAACAGTAAGGGTATAGCGGGCGGCTTGTCAGATAAAGTTACACTTTTGGCTTCAGGATAAATTAATGGGTAAGATGTTGTTCTTTAGATAACCATATATTGGTCCATATAAAGGGGAATCTGAACCAGTCAATGCATAGACAACATGGGATTCAAAGTGGTCATAGGCTGGGGAGAACAGTTGCTCTACCAGAAACTCGTAACGACTCTGTTGCTCTGGAATCTGTAGTAACGAAGCGATAGTAGCCATTGCATCGGCTGCTTTGTTGTTCAACCTTGGTATTTGCTCGAAGGTGATATGTACAAAATATTGTTTGAATTCATCCACCATGCATTTGTAGGGTAGTACCTTGTCATCTTTTGTCTGATAGTCATTATTGATTTTATTGACGACTAGTCGTGAGTCTCTGTAGACCTTTAACTCCGTGATTTTCCATTCTACGGCCATTTTGATACCTATAACCAATGCCTCATATTCAGCCACATTATTTGTGCATGGGAACATAAGCCGATATGATCTTTGTATAGTATGCCCTTCAGGGGTGATGAATAGAATGCCAGCACCTAAACCATGTTGGGTGTAGGATCTGTCAAAGTATAGGGTCCATTTCTTGGTAGAAATAGCAAGAACGTCTCTATCCGAAAATTCAATCTCCATAGTTTGTTTTCCTGGTAGCGATGCTTTAGCTAGTTGATTTGCAATTGCTTGTCCTTTGATAGCTCTTCATTATGTGTAGTGGATGTCAAATTCACTAAGAATAATGACCCATTTAGCCAATCGGCTTGTAAGAGCTGCCTTGCTGAGTAGGTATTTGAGAGGATCAATTTTTGCCACTAGCTTAATTGTGTGTGCTAGCATATAATGTCGGAACTTTTGAGATGCGAAAACTACTGTTAGAAAAGCCTTCTCAATGAATGTATAGTTGAGTTCATAGCCATTAAATGTCCTATTGATGTAGTATATGGCTTGTTCCTTTCTTTGTCGATCTTCTTGTGCCAATAGTGCCCCCAGTGATATATTTGTTGTTGAAATATATAAAATGAGTGGCTTTCCTGCTATTGGTGGTACTAAAACTGGTGGGTTCATCAGATACTATTTGATTTGATAAAAATATTCTGCACACTTGGCTTCCCATCTGAAAACATAGTACCATCTTTCATCAGATACTACCATCTTTAGTTCAGCTTTGACCATGAGTGCCACCTGCAGATTCATCTTTTGTAGTTTTTGATTGACTGTCTTAACTCCTGGAGAGATGGACAAGTGATGCATTATTAAATGTGGATCAATTTCGGGCATATCTGCGTATGACCAAGCAAAGTTGATTTGCTTTTCTTTAAAAAAAGTGATAAATGCTGATCTTTCTTCCTCTGTCAGAGATTCTACCAGGTGTATGTTTTTGACTACTTTTGTAGTACCAATGTTAATTGATTGAGTGGGCTCAATCAATATGGGTGATCGCTCATGAAAGTGTTCAGGAAAAGTGTCAAGTCTCCCATCTTCAAGTGCCTTAAAAAGGTTTTCACCCTCAGATGCATCCTTTATTTTTAGTTTTTTGTGATCTAGAGCTGCCATTGACTGGTTTTCAGCATCAAATCTTTTATTTGGTTCATTTTTGTGACTGAGAGACTTGGCACTCCCCGGTTTGCAGACATCATTATCGTGTTTACTGGTAGAGCATGTTTCTAGGTTAACAGTACATAGGTAGTGGATAATAGATTCATCGTTTGGGTGGTATATCATGCATTTCGGGTTCATCCCAATCAATGAGGTTGGGAAAGACAAGTGGTAAGGAATCATTTGGTGGATCAAGTTCTGCTACTGTAAGTGTCAGGACAGAGGTTTCATCGTAATTGGTTCGGGTGCTAAAGAAGTTCAGGATTCCATCGAGGTCTTTGATGGTATCATCCTCCATATAGACTTGTTCATAATGTTTCTGTTCACTTTCCTTGGTGTCATAGATATTTTGTGGTCCAAATTCAGGTAGTCCATCTTCTGCGTTATGCTCTTCTTGAGAAAGGGATATGGAGCTAGTATTGTCAACGGTATCTCCAGTAGCGTTTGAGCAACTACCCCATTCATATTCATTGGAATCAGTCTCAGAGGTATTATCCCAGATCTTTTCAGTGCTGTAAACAGGTATGTTGTATGGTGAAAATAGATCTTTGATGATTGATAACAGTTTGATAGTCTTCGCTGATTTTGTGTCAGACCCTGCTTCTACCCTTTGTATTTTCTCATATACTGCTCCTTCTTTTGGGGAGGAATAATGATATCAGGAAGTAGTTCTTCTTTTTTAGATATTGGTGTTTGAATATGTGCTACGGCTGTAGATATGGCCTTCTTGTGATTGAGAAGTTTCTCCTGATGTTGCATTTGTTCTTTACGTTCACGGTCCTTGCGGATTGTTGCTGCTGACTCAAATAGTGCTTCCTGCCAGGATTCTTCTTTGTACTTCTTCTTTGCTTTCCATTGAGGTTTTGGAGTTATGTGGGGTATCTTTCTTAGTAGGAAAGTGAGTTTACAGCCCAATCCTATTTTGTCTCTACTGAGCTACGAAGGAAGGTCTATTGGTTCAGTGACTCCTTCTTTGCATTTTCCAATAGGCCCTTTCCCATCATATCCCATTTGTTGCATGATTAAGTAGCCCTTTCCATAGAGGTGTGTTGGTAGAACTATGTCTAGAGCAGCTGCTTTGTTATCTTCTTCCTCATCTTTATATAACCAGCTAAGGATGTCCTTTTCCTCTGATTCATGGGCTAGAGTGCCGAGTTGGATGAAGGTACCATCAAATTTGGTGATGGGCTGAGTTACCTGATGTGTTGATGTTGTGGGTAATCCATGAGATCTGGGTGATGTTGGTAAGTTGGCCAAACACATGGGTTCCAAAGAGTATTCCCCCATACCTTGTTCTCTGATTTGCATTTTTTGCTTGAAATCTCCAGGTAATGATTCAGACTTTGCCTTCTGTAGCTCTGATGTTGAGGAATTATGTTTTTCCCTATTATGGGGAACCAAACTATCCTGGGCTGCCCCCATTGCATTACAATGTTGAAATGGATTTTGATCAGCTGATATAGAGACCTCTTGTCCATTATAGGGAAATTTGACACACTGGTGATATGTAGAAGGCACTGCTTGCATTTCATATATCCAGGGTCGTCCTAATAAAATATTGTACGTAAGGTCTATGTCTAAGACCTGACACATAGTATCCTTTTGTACTGGTCCAACTTGAATGGGTAACATCATGGTTCCTTTAGATGACCTTTCTTTATCATCATATGCTTTTATGGTAATCTTTTTACATGGATCAATAGACTCCTTAGAGAAGCCTAATGCACGGATAAGTTTTAAGGTACATATATTAAGTCCAGCTCCTCCATCTATCAATACTCTTTTTACTCGGTGCTTATAGACGATGACTTCAATATGGAGGGGGTGTTATGTGGATGACTTAAGGAAGAACTATCATGCTCTAAGAAGGTGAGATTATGAGGCCATGTCATATGAGCGACCATGGCTTGGAATTTGTCAGCATCCAGATCTTGAGGTACATTGGTTTCCAATAGCGCTTGTTCCAATATGTCTTTGTGTTTTGGCGACAGTTCCAGCAATTCTAGTATAGATATTTGAGCAAGAGTTTTGCATAGTTGGTTGACTAAATCATATTGGATTTTTGGTGTAGTGGTTGTTGTTGTTGTGTGGCCCTTCAAGACATATTTTTGAGCTCTGGTTGTTACATTGACAGATTCCTGATTATGCTAGTCTCGGATTGTGATGACATTTACATGATTGTCTTCAGCTAATATGTGATTGATGGTGTTATTGTAGATGTGATTGATACAAGCCCCAGGTGTATCATTTAAGGTTGAAGCTCCATCTTTGTTGTAGTCTGGAAGAGGATTTTTAAAGGCTCCATGGTCACCATTTGTTTTGAGACCATTCACCGTTAAATCACCTCGATCAATCATGTCTTGAACAATGTTTTTCAATCTCATGCAATCGTTCATTTGATGACCTTTGTTGCGATGAAAATCACAAAAGTGTGAGTCATTCCACCAAGGTGGTTTGATTTGGGGTTCATAGTTGCTGATTGCAGGCAAAGAGATAATCTTGTTTGCCAGGAGCTCTCTGAATGCTGATTCTAGTGATTGTCCCAGGGGTCTGAAGACAAATTTTTGGAAATTGTTGGTGCCATCTCGCAAATTGTTATTAGATCCTCGATTTGTGGTTTTGTTTTGATTATTGTTGGTGTTGTTTGTGTTGGGTTGACCTTGACTGGTATTCGGTGCGCATGTGTTAGCGTCTGGGTTAGCACCTTTAGGATTCTTTGTAGCTTGAGGATTTCCTGATAATGTGAGCACTGGCTGTTTTGATTTTGGGTCAGATGATTCATTACCACCTTTGTTTTTGTTTCGAGTCAAGAATCTAGATTTGTCTAAGTTGTTGTTGTTTTGTTTATTGTAGTTTGATGAACTTGTTCCTTCTTTGAAGAATTTGAGCGTTCCCTTTTTGACACATGCTTCTTCTACTTGAATGTTGTTTTCAATTAGTTTAGCGAAAGACGATATGCATTGGAGTTTGAGCCTGTAACTCATCTCACCATTCAAGTTGTCGATGAAAATTTCTATTTTCTCCTTTTCAGGAATATCTCGAGGATATCGTGAAACCATACGTCGCCAACGTTGAAGGAATACCATGAATGTTTCATTGTTTTTCTATTTAGTGTTGCAGACGTCTAGCATGGTTATAGCATGTTGAATGTTATAGGAATATTGTGTTATGAATTTATTGACCAATTCATCAAATGATCTGACAGGAGGTGTGATTTTGGATAACCATTTCATTGTTTGTCCTCCCAAGCTTCTTGGGAACAACCTCATCAGATAGGTGTCATCATGAGCAAATTCAAGACTCATGGTATAGAATTCTCTGACGTGATCACGGGGATCGCTTTTCCCATCGTACTTGTCAAATTTAGGCACGTCTGAGTTTGGAGGAAAAAGGGATCATGCGCAATCTTCTGTCAAAGGGATAAGGACAAATTTCGTTTAATGAGTACCGTGTTGTCATCCCTTGTTGCATGTCTTGCATTTGTCTTTGTAACATTTGCATTTGTTGAGTAAGGGCAACCAAAGGCGCATTGTTTTGTCGAGGGAAGAGTTCTTCCCTTGTATTAATCCTGGGTTGAAATGGTGTATGGAACGGTATGTTTTTCTCAGGGACATGTTGCTCAGGAATGTTTTGCCCTGGTGTATGTTGTTCTAGTATGTTTTATTCAGGAATATCTTGTTCAGGGTCGCGTGCTTCCCCTTCTCATTGTCGTTCTTGATATTCATAATGTTGAGGTCTCGTTCTAAACATGTCTGTGTCAAAGTCTTCAAGGAGTTTGACCTCTTTGCTTGTGAGCATGAGCAAATATTTTTCCTTGTCATTTTCCATGATTCTTTCCACAAGTTTTTGGAATGAAGCACTTTCTTGGCATTCTAGAAGAAGTTCTTCAGAAATTTCAGTATCCTCTAGATGTGGACCTTCAAAAGGATTTGATAACCTTCGATTCATACTGGATTCTGCTTGTGCCTCGCTTTGTTTGTTTTGTTGAGAGTGAGTAATAGGCATTTTAGTAGAAACTTTCTGTGACAAAGGGGATGAAATCCCCTTCGATATATTGTTCCGGGGTTGGTGGTTCAAATCGGGGTGTGTTGTAAGTGATGCACTCATCGGGAAAGAATGCCAGATTGATCTTTCCTCCACGGTTTATGATTTGACTGAATGTGGATTTTTGACAATATGCTCTAGTCTTCAAAGGCTCTTTGTCAAATTCGTTGGATTTGTTCTGGATATAAAGTTTGACGTGATGAAGGAATGTTCGATGAGATTTGAAGAGTTGACGATTGATGTATAAAAATTTGTTTCTTTTGACAAATTTGGAAAAACTTGGTTGTTGTTTCTTCGACGTGGTGTTATGATAAATATTCTTTCTTCTCAGAATATGGGGATTAGTCATGCATAAGTGATCAATGGTTTCCTTTGAATTGTTTTGGATTTAGTTGATCTTGCTTTGAAAATTCAAGTTTTACTTTATCAAAGTGAAGGTTTAGATGCCCCCTCATGACAAAGCGTGTCAAATGATATGGATAAAGTCTCCCGATATGGAAACTTGATTTGACAACCTGAGGTTTTAAACAAGTGTTTTTGAGATATAATCTGTGAGATAATAAAGGACCTATTCGTCACTTGCGATGATGTTTCCTGATTTTGATAGGATAGATATGTTTTATCGCGCAACCAGTTTTGGATTTTTACAACTTTTGTTTGACACAAATTTTTCTCAAGAAATAGTTTTTAAAGCTCTATTTTCGATACTCTGGTTTGATAAAAAACGAAGCTGATGAAAAGAGGTTTCCAAAAATGTCTTCTAAGTTTTCAAAATTCTTCACTATTTTGCCTCCTGTTTTTCTGGGTTTGGTCACGCGCTAAAACAGAGACGGGATGTGCTATAGAAAGTTTTCAACATGCTAAGGGAAAGACCACACACGCTAAGCTGCCCCCGGCTACGCGCTAACTGTTTTAGACTGCTTATTTGGTTTTTTGTTTTGCTCAAAAAGTTATGCGCTAATATGGGCCTGCTACGCACTAACTGTTTAATATTATTTTGAAATTTTGGTAGAATGCTATTGTTTCAACTGGACGCGCTAACTTGACATTCTGATGTGCTAAAAACTGTACCACACGTGCTAAGAGGTTGCTCTCACGTGCTAGACTGTCCTGATATTTTCCTTTGGTTGGTTTTTTGCAATTTTTGGATTTTTGTTATGAGTTTTTCAGTTTTGATGGATGATTTTCTGAAGTAATAAATGCAAACATAGCACCAAAGAGACAACCATTTTGCTTAATCTAACAAAAAGTGTATGTTCTGCGAGGATGTGTTCAAATCCCCAATGTTTTAACAGGTTTGGATACAAATAATACACTTCAATAAGACTCTTTATTCAAAGGTCATAAGTAATATCATAGCCCACTAGTCTCGATACTCCGTTAGCTCAAACAGTTGTGTCACCCCCTAGGGGGCGCCCGTTTTTTTGCCTTTTGCAAGAAATTAACTCAAAGTGAATTGCTTCACAATTGAGTAGTTATCTTGGGAGATATATGGTGAGCGATCTTGGGGGTGGATTCTTCACCACCCTTGCACTATGATATTACAAATGTCTGGTTACTGACTCAGCTCAAGGTTTCTATTTCTAGGTTCATAATCAAGTTTCTTGTTCGGCTGTCAGTGATAAACTCCCTCAGGAGGCTTCCCAACCTTTAGAACAAAGGCTTTACGTATCTCAAGGATACTGGGGGAAGGCTAATCGTTGCGCGCAATCGTTGAAAAGGACTTTCGTCACTTTCCACTTTTGATTATAGTGGGTTGGAACACTTGGCATCAAAGTCATTTCCCACTTAGATCGTTCCCTTCACACCGGCCATAAATGGCTTTAAGAGTTGATTTCAACTCCTCAGGAAGGCAGGCCTGCTAAAGGATTTATTGCTTGAAATATTGAAAGCGTAAGAGTGGTTTGGCTTTTTGGTCACCCAGTTAAGGGGAGAGCATATACCTTTCACTTTCAAGACAAGGCAAACAAAGTTCTTTTTACCTTTCAAGTTAATGATTTGCTAACTTTTACTTGGAGATGTTGCTCCAACAAGCATGGTGTTCTTTTTATTTCCTCAAAGCAATGATTATCTAATCTAGCAAAAGAACCTGGTCAACAAAGCAAAACTTCGATGTGGTCAACAAAAGAAAATCGGAAAAGGGGAAGAACTTCTCTCTTTATCTTTGAACAAAACAGGACAAGAGTGATTCTTTTACTTTGCGAAAATGAAGTGAATCCTTTTATGCACCAAAGGATGGTGAAGTTCTTTTTAAAGCTATCTTTGCAACAAAAAAGATTGTTTTGTTCTTTTTATAATCCAAATTGAGAATTTTCTCTCCTAGAAAAGCAAAAAAAATTGTTGTTGTGGTTCGTTTTACAGCCCAAATAAGGTGAGTTCGATTTTATTTAACAAGAGTTAAAAAAAAAATTAAATTTTAACTAACTTAACTAAGTTAGTAAAAATCTAAACTATGTATAACTCTAAAAATAACTAAGCTCATCCCTGCAATAAGATGTTAGAAATCCTGCAAAACATCAACTCAAAATAGTTAGAAAGATTTTCGATCTGGTGGACTTCTACAAGTCTAACTTTTAAGTTCGGTTACAATTTTATTTTATTTTATTTTCTGTCGGTGATGTGCCACAGGACAAACTGTACACGCTACAGAATGGGCGGGATGCACTATCAAATAGACCTGATCCGCTAAGCTATTTTCCAAAAGCGCTAAACTGGTTTCCGGATGCGCCGCGCTATTTTTCTCTTGCGCCGAGACCTACAGGAAAATATTAGTGGGATGATGTGTTGATTTAAAGGCTTCACACGCTATATGATAGACTGCACATGCTAAACAGTAAGCTTGATGCGCTATACTGTTAACCGGAAGCGCTATAGAATGTTTCCCACGCGTTGATTCCTGTTTCCTGTGTACCTGCAAAAGAGGTTAAATTTAAAAACCGATTTGATATATGGGGTCGGGCCCCATGGTGGGTGCCAAAAATGTATGTGAGAAAAGCGGGTCGATAGAACTCAATATGTGGAAAAATGGAGTCTAAGGAGCCTTGCTGACACACCCACAGGACTTCTTGGTGCAAGCTATGGAGTCATGAAGTATGGCTCAGCTTCCCAAGGTTGGTTCCATGGTTCTCTATCTCACAAGGTCCCTCAAACCAATGTCTTTGCTCTCAGATCACTGAGCAAAGTGGTTTAGGGATGACAAATGCAAGAACGAGGGATGTTTTTGTTGATTTTAAGATGAAATGCATCCTAAGTTATTCATGATCCTATAAATGCAATAAACTAGTTATAAGATGACAAGATTAGTAACAAGACTATCCTAGCATGCTATATTAGTCTATGATTAAGCTAAATGATAAGGAAAATAGTCTAAACATGCATATTTAGATTAATTCCTATTGAAAAGAGAGGCTAAATGATGAACATAAAATGATATATTAAAGCTTTGATGGATTTTAGTATAAGTGTGATGCTAAAGACTTGGATATCTGAAAATGGAGGAATGAGAACTCTATTTTTAGCAAAAATAGGGCAATGGATGGTCATGATTGAAGGAGTTAATCAAGGGCTAAGTTTGAAAGTTGGGAATCCATGTTTGCAATTGGCACCAATGAAATGGTGACAAATGTCAACATAAGACTGGGTTGAGAAAAGAGGTAGGAAGCATTAAATGTTTGAGAAGACCTCATGGTTATCTTAGAGGTAAGGGTTATGGTTAAGTTAGGATTACCCATTGGATAAAGGTTTTACCCAAAGGATAAACTCTTGTGCAAAGGATAAAAGATAACCATGGTCAAAGCAATAAATGGTTGATGAGACCCTTGGGTTACATGGAGATTGAGTTTAGGGAAATTTTTTAACCATGCTAGAGGATTGAGTTAACCATTAATGGTTATGAAGACTTTGGGGACAAATTTGTAAGAGTCCTTACAAATTTGGGGGTATTCAACAAGTTAACTTGTTGAATGGATAAAGGCTTTAATGCTTTTAGAAGACTTTACTCCAAATTTGAGAAGTGACCTCCTCAAATTTAGGGAAAGGGGATAATGAATGGGTTTGGGTTAATTGATTAGGATTAGATGGATTCTAGAAGAAATTAGGAAGAGGGTTAGGCTGCAAGTGGGAGATGTAGGATTTTGCAAGTGGATGAAGGGATAATAGGCTTTAATTGAATAAAATGAATTTAATTCAATTTTGGTTGCAATTTGGGAAAATCAAATAAATTAGATTTATTCAATTTAGGGTAAACTATTTAATTAAATTTGAATCTAATTAAAAGTGGATAGAAAGGATTTAATTGAATAAAATGATTTATTCCTTAAATGGCAAAAGAGGTATAGTGAATTTAATTTAAATAAATTGAGTAATTTACTTAATTAAATAGAGGAATGTGGGTTATTCAATTAAATTGGATTTAATTAAATAGAGAAATGAACATAAAATATTCATTTAGGAATATGGTCATTTTTATACGTCTACAGTAACCTTTGTACTCTAAGTCTTCAATGTTATCCTCATCTTCTAGTTAAATCTCCTCATTAGAAAGAGTTTCAACCTCTTTATCTTCTTTCAATTGCTCTTTTCTTTTATTATCTTTCTCCTTCAATCTGATCGATCGACACCCACCAAGACTAATACCCTATTTAGCAATCCCCTACATGTTCTCCTCCTCTCTCTTTTCCCATCTGGGTCCTCAATATTTAATATAATGTTATATTAAATAAACATTTGATATTGCTTAAATTATTATAAAAAAACTAATCAAGCATTCTTAATTTTTTATTCAAATTATATTCCACGTAGCACTTAGTTTGCATAGCATTTGCAACATTTTCTAGAGCTTGACCTTTATTTTGTCGAAGAATTAAAAAGGTCAATCTTATCCATCCCATAAACGTACGCCTCTCCACAAGTGTAAACAAGAACAGCTTTTATGATTACACATCCGTCCAAGTGTCTGAGTATTACATATGTCAACATGCTAACTTATTCCAAACTTATCCAACCTTAACAACCCCAATATACTTATCTCCACGTCACACATTTATCCACATTCTCTAATCCCAACGCCTTATCTACATACAGTAATAATTTAGAATGCAGATGGGAAAAAAAATCTCAACCCTATCCATATTCCATTGCATGTTCTTAATATACAGTTCTGTAATGTATGTTTGCATCGATCCAGTCCTTTGAAAATACTGTGTTTTCTAAGACTATTTTGAGGTTGCAGAGCTTGTATTGAAGATAGAGAGGCATACAAAATGTTGCAGGGTGAGAGGGTTGATCAGGAGCAGCAAAACCAAAGCAATGATCTGTTTAGAGATGTGGGTTGTCTGTTTAACTCAGTTTTTCAATGCCCATCTCTGTCAAAAGTAATGAGAGGGAGGACAGAAATGAGGGCTACAGGATTTGCTTCATTGCTGTTGGGGATTGCTTCTGCTCTCATATTGCTCGGCTCTCTTGCATTCTTTCTTGGGCTTATAATGATGCCAATGGTCGCAACACTGGCTCTCACTTTTTCTTTCATTGGGATTCTTCATACCTGCTTTCCATTCAATCCATCTCATCTTCTCACCAAGACCAAAATGGTGCTGGGCCCACAATAATTGATTCATAATTTCGGATTATTGTATGCATTGATCGTTACATACAGATGAGCATTTTTGTTAACATTCTTTGTCTCTGGTGACAGACTTTTGAGATTTCGTTGGGTGGATTATCCTCCTTTCTGATATCTTGGTTAATTTGTGAATGAATAATAGTTGTTTTGTTTATCCAATTAAGGGATTGTGCTCTTCTGTTTCTAATAAATGACCAAAGAAATCTCATCTTGTTGCCAGTAATGGGCAACCAATCTAATTTATTGTGTGCAATGTTCAGCATAAGTGTGACATCTGGTGTCTGTATTGATGATGGTATATGTAACATAAGAGATGGCATCTAAAGCTCCAATAGCCAACCACCTCTACTTAAAATGCACCCACTTTTAAGAGACACTGAAAAGTTAAGATATTATTAAGCATTCTCTTGTTTGGAAATTGATGTATTCAGTCATTATTCAGTCATTATCCTTCTTTTAGGGGATTATTTAAGTGAAAATGCCTTGTGATGCAAATACAATATCTTAATCTATTTTTAAATACGTTCATGTTTAAAGAAGAAATGAGAAGTGATCATGTAAGTTGGAAGGATAGAAGTCTACAAATTACATCAGATAAGTTCATGATCAAGGATTCAATTTTCATCCGGCTAATTTGTATGTTTGTCAAATTTAGATATTCATTTACTTTTTTCAATTATTTGATTATTGAATTAAGTCAATTTAAATTCTTATAATGATTTATTCTAAGTTAATTGTGGTTGAGCGTATGTATTTTATTGAGTTGACATTTAAATCTAAAAAAATCTTATTTTTCTTTACATTTTTGTAGAGATCCATTTAATCTACACATCCCAACCTTCTTGTTAAAGATTTACATATGATTTTCAGTTACATTTACATTATTTTTATATCTACCCTTTCTTTTGTATCATTGTATTTTTAATGATGTATCTTTTCTTACTAGAATTTGTATGCTTTATAATGACTATTAAAACATCTTAATAATATATTGTGTGACCTATGATTAGCTAATGATCCATGTATGCATTTTATAACTCTCTTTTAACATTGTAGATGCTTCAATTTTTCTTACATATCTTAACCTAACATCATCATACTTTCATATACATCACTAATATTGGCACATCTCCCTTAATTAACTAAATTAAATTATTTAATTAATTATTTTAAACATCCTCCATCATTAATTAATAGATAAATGATTATCCAATTAATTAAGCTAATGTACATTCATCTCCTCATTTAAGATTTTATATAATAAATTATCTGATCTAAAAGTCAATCATGTATATCTTCACCTTGTTTAATTTCCACTTATACTCTTTGTTAAAATGTTCCATTTTAAAAAACAAATTCTATTTCATTAAAAAATTTCCCTTTATATTTCTTTGATAAAACCCTAATATTTATGTATCGTGGACCTATATGTATGTGGTGGTTCTTCTATTTTAACATTCACTAGTTTCAAGTTTATAACATGATCCCTTCAAATGTCATGATATTATGAATCTCTTATTCTTCCTAACTTCTATTACTAATACTTGCTTTTCACCTTTAGGTTTTTTGATTGTAATCATGTTTCAACTTTATGTTTCTATTGGTATGTGTTATCATTTGAAATTCCATCTTGTTGGAACTAGTTCAAAATTTCAATGATACAATTGGAATGATCTTGAAGAGTGTGACCTTGTAAATAATTTATTGAGATATGAGGTCTTTTGAATTTTATTTGTTTGCATATTTAATTCAAGAAATAAAAATAAAAGAATAAAATAAATTAATTTATAAGAATTCCATAAATTTCTAGCCTGGTAATTTCTTGTCCTCTACCTTTTTTCACCCCTTTAAATCTACAATCTTAAAAAATAAGGGCTGCTATTTTTTAAGAAAAGATTCTAAGGATGAGGTCTCATAGAGGGGGGCTTCCTAAATAATTTGGTGTGGCTAAGAATTTTCAGGACTAATTTCAAGAATATGATTCCATAAATTTATTTTAAAGAATATGGTCCCATGAATTTATTTTAAAGAATATGGTCTTATGACTTTGCTTGAAAGTTGAAGCTCCAAAATTTATGGAAGTCAATGGTATCATGTGGTCTCATGAATTTTGTAAATTAAAAAATAAAAAAATAATTCATAAAAATTTGAAAAACTTTAGATGATTGATAAATAAACAAAAAAGACTATTTGATAGGGGCAATTTCTAACCCCCGCCTTTTGACAGTTGAAATTGCAACCTTAAAAAGTAAGGACTCTTATTTTTTAAGAAAGATCTCAATCAATTTTTTGTAATTTTTTTGCTTCTGAAACCTAAAAACAATCTTATAATAATTTTGTTTATCTTAGGAGACCTTCTCCATAAAAATAGTTCCCAAACTCCTCCATAATTGATAGTTAGATTTTTTATTTTTAAATTTGTTTTAACTTTAAATATATTTTAAGAAAGGCATTGAAATCACATCTTAATTGCATTAATTTTTATTTCTTTTCATTAGTTTTAGTTTTTGTTATTGGTTGTTTAAATTTGTTTTGATTATTCATATAATAAGTGTAGTTGTAAATTCTATATTTTATGAAATAAAAATGAAGTGTTTTTTAATTTGTTTTTAATGATGAAATTTAGATATTTATGTTATTTTAATTTATTTTTTATGTTTATTTAAATGGTTTAATTTGTACAAAATTATTTTTCAACATTAAGTTATTTATCTATTTCATTTCATATTTATTATTTTCGCTCTTCATTATGTTGAGGCATTCTTATATATTTGTTCTATGTTTTTTTATTTAAAAAAATAGAAAAACAAGAGTGATGATCTTATACAAAGGCAAGTCAAAATGGTAATTTACAACAAGTAAAGAACATATCATGTCCATAACAAACCACCTACAACACACTAGTAAAAAAGCTAGCAACCCACATCAAGGGTTGGTGAAATTTCACCCACAACTTGGGTAAGAGTTTGGGATGAGGAGGAAGAATGATCTTTCCTTTATTGATAAATAATAGTCCAGACGATACTATAATTTGGGACATCATCACAAAGGGGAACAGGAGGGGAATTCTCCTTAGTGAGATTGTCAACATAAGGAGTAGAATGTTGACCAAGCAACACGTTAACCACCAAAAGTTGGAGCAAATCAAGAGTTACAAGTAGAGTAAGGCCCACAAGGTATAAGGGGACCATACCAGCAATAAGAGGCAGAGTAGTATACATGCAACCTAAAGAGGCCACACCAGTAGCATAAGGTAAAACATCATCCTGAGAGGAATCATCAATAGCCTATGAAGAGTCATCAGAGCAAGAAATAAAAACTAAGATAGTCAAATGATCACCATTAGTGTCCTTCCACCAAGTGGAAACACTTTTATGGCATGAGAGAGAATAATTTGTGGCCAAGTGACCAATAGAGAAGCAATGATGACATTTATATGATATTGATTATGATCTATCCTCTTTTCTATTTTGAGACTAGTCAAGAATGGCATGACCATTTGCATGGTCATATACTCATACACCCAAATTAATATTTTTAATTTAAAAGACAAGACAAACACATATTTGCATAATTTGTTGTCATATCTTTGTGTTTAAAATCATATAATGCATTCATTCGAAACATCTCACGAATTAAATTTGAATGGCATTCATTTTACATGTTACAATTGATACATTAAAAGGGAAATTGATGTATTCAATCATATATCCATTTTTTAGGGATTTATTAAGGTGAAAGTGCCTTGTGCTACAATAACAATATTTTAATCTATTTTTCAATATGACCATGTCACTAGGCATTCATAAAACATAGAGAAGAAATGGATAATGATTGTTTAAGTTAAAGGATACAAGTCCACAAATTACATAAGATCATGATAAATAATTCAATCTTCGTCTATTGAGTTTCTAATCTACATGCTTATCAAATGTAGATTTGCATTGTTCTCTAGACAGTTTTGTGGCATGAGAGAGAACAATCTATGGCCAAGTGACCAATAGAGAAGAAATGATGAAATTCATATGAT
This sequence comes from Cryptomeria japonica, assembly GCF_030272615.1. NCBI lineage: Eukaryota > Viridiplantae > Streptophyta > Pinopsida > Cupressales > Cupressaceae > Cryptomeria > Cryptomeria japonica. The sequence continues at coordinate 55,055,884 of NC_081409.1, forward strand.
ATTAATTATGATCTATCCTCTTTTCTATTTTGAGATTAGTCAAGAATGGCATAACCATTTGCATGTTCATAGACTCATACACCCAAATTAATATTTTTAATTTCAAAGACAAGACAAACACATATTTGCATAATGTGTTGTCATATCTTTGTGTTTAAAATAATCCAATGCATTCATTCTAAACATCTCATAAATTGAATTTGAATGGCATTCACTTTACATTTTTCAATTGATACATTAAAAGGGAAATTTATGTATTCAATCATATATCCATTTTTTAGGGATTTATTAAGGTGAAAGTGCCTTGTGCTGCAATAACAATATTTTAAGCTATTTTTCAATGCAACCATAACCCTAGGCATTCATAAAACATAGAGAAGAAATGGATAGTGATTGTGTAAGTTAAAGGATACAAGTCCACAAATTACACAAGATCGTGATAAATGATTCAATCTTCATCTATTGTTTCTAATCTACATGCTTATCAAATGTAGATCTTCATTATTCTCTATGCATTCAAATTTCCATAATTAATTATTCTAGGTTAATTGTGCTTCAATGTATACATTTTATTGAATTGACCTAAACTATCCCTAATGAAACTTTATTTTTCCTTACATTTTGTAGACCCATTTGATCCCACACATCCCAACCTTCTTATCAGAGATTTACATATAATTTTTTGATCTTCACTTACCTAAGATTAAACATTATTTTCATATCTACCCTTTCTTGTGTATCGTTGTATTTCAATTATATATCTTTCCTTACTAGGGTTTGTGATGTCTTTTTGCCCACACAACCCAACCTTAGATACCATATTGGTGTTTTATTTTTATTTTGAATATGCATTTCATTTTCTTATTTAATAATTTATAATTTTCTCCCTTTGTCACATGTACAATGCTTCCTTATGGATATTATCTCAATTATTTATCAAATTCACTTTTTGTATCACTGCAAACTATGATGATAATAGTTTTTGTGACCCATGAAAGTACCCTAGTTAATAATATATGTTGTGACCTATGATTGAACACTAGCTATCAATCTAGCTAATGATCTATGTATGCATTTGATAACTTTTGTTTTAACATTGTATCTATGTGCTTAAATATTTCTTCCACATCATAGCCTAACATCATCATGCTTTCATTTACATCATTAATACTACCAAATATTTGCTAATTAATTAAATAAAATTATTTAATTAATTAAGTTAAATTTCATCCATCATTAATTAATTAATTAGATAAATGATTATCTAATTAATTGGGCTAATGCACATTCCTCTCATTTAAAAATTTAAATTTATAAATTATCTCTACTTAAATACAAAAAGCAACCCATTATATTTTCACCCTCCATTCAAGTTCAATCTTAATCATCCACTTAAACTCTTTGTTGAAGTGTTCCTTTTTTTATAAATCCTTATGATTTTTTCTTTTATAGTTTATTGGGTATTTTCCCCTTATATTTTTTTTCTAAAACCCTAGTATTTATGTTCCATGGACCTTTATGTATGCTATTGTTGAGTTCTTCTAATTTAACATTAGCTAGTTTTTCATAGTTTATTCATTTAAGTTTAGAAGATAACCCCTTCCAATGATATGATATTATGAGCCTCTTGTTCTTGCTAACTTCTATCACTAATTATTGCTTTGCTCCTTAAGGTTTTTTCATTGTAATCATGTTTAACTTTAGGTAACTACCAATATTTGTTGTCACTTGAAATTATACCTTGTTAGTCTAATATTCCAATGATACAATAGGAATGATCTCAGAGTGTGTGAACTTGCAAATAAGATCAAACCATCAGAGAAGGTTGGCTTCCTTTCTAAACCTAGATGCATGTGTTCAACCAATCTAACACAAATCAAATCTAATACCTATTCCTATTCTACTAATTTACCAAGGAAGGGGGATAGAAGGATCACATAAAATGGAAAGGGTGGTGATGTACCTAGATTTAAATGAGTTTTTTTTGGGCCATGATAGCACAAAGGACTAACAAAATCACCTAAACTCGCACACATCTCCATTTAATAGCTCTTCTAGGTAGGTATGGGGGTAAGAGATTCGATAGACATCGAGAGGGGTAAAATTCACAACTAATTACAAAAATTACAAAACTAAGAAGAGGTTAAAATTGGTGGAAACCAAGAACACTGAGAGAGGGGATGAATCAATGTTCTACCAATACTAATGGTTTTGAACTTATTTCTTTTGAACCGGCTAACTGTAAATAAAGTTAAATTGCATAAACCAAATAACACATAAAGAAGCAATGCCATAACACCAATATTTATACGTGGAAAACCCTGCAAAGGGAAAAACCATGGTGGGGCTAATACCCACAATATCTAGATTCTTGATCAAGGTATACAAATATTACATTAAGGGGATTGCGCATGCAATCAAGCCAACTGCCTAGAGCTCACTACTCAAATAGAAGTCCCACTGACTTACACAATATCAAGAGATGATTACAAACAAAAATGAACTTATAATATGCATCTAACCATGCTGGATAAGTTCTGGTTTAAGCTTTGTTAACCCTCACTGTTCTGCTCTATTTCGCTACCGGTTTACACTATGTACATGAAACTACAAACAAACGCTTCCTTTCGCTGACCAAAAAGCATATTATCGATCTCTGATTAATTTGCAACCAAAATCGCATTCCAAAACTTATTTAATCCATCATTGAAAGGATCTCCTTAAATACCCTTGTAAGATTTTACAATGTCGACTTCAATGAAGAATATAATCATGTTGGTTGCTGAATCATAAGATATTTCATACTTAATCCCGATGACCATGCCGACCTTCACACGTTACCAAAAAATCCTAGAAGGAAATTATCAGGGCCACAAGATAACTTAGCCCGGACCTATCCATAGTCAGGTTCCAAATACACATTATCGGGATGATGACTTAACCAGTTGTAAAGCAAAGTAAATATCGGTTGAGTGTAGTGAATACCGATTGAGTGTAGTGAATACTGATTGATTGTAGTGAATACCGGTTAACCCAATCAAAGCAAAATGATAAATTAGTGAACCCCGATAAAGAATATCAACACCTAGAGATGAGTTGCCACTAACCCTTACCGAATGAGTGTCAATTGCCAAAAAAAATATGGTGATTTTATTAAATTAGAGGCATGTATCCTATTTACAATAGTAGAGTTGCAAAGTATGTAAGTATATGATAACAAACTAAAGGAGGGATCTCTTTACAAAATGAGCATGTCATGCTTTTTATTTTGGAAGAAGTTTCCAAAACTAAAAAAAATATGGTAAACCAGAGACAATATCATAACCACCACCTTAGCCAATGAAAAAGGATATGTACAATTGATCTAATTAACTAATGCATGGAAAAAAAAACATTATTTCATTATTTGGTCTATCAATAGATCAAATTCACACAAGAAATCCATCAAAAAATAACCTAGGAGTGGTGTTTCAAGGAGAGGTTTCTATAGCATTAAATGAAGCATGGTTGTAATCCTTTTCCCTTGGGTTCATGCCAAAACATATATTAAAATCCTTTTGCTCGGTTTTTGTGTATCAAGGTTTGGTGTTTGTAAGCATTAATGGTATTGTAGAGTGGTCAATGAGAAATCACGCTTTTGGAGTTGACATTGACGAAATGTCAAGCCATTGAGTTTGGTCATACCATCATGTCATGAGAAGGGGAGCACTAAATCTCCCAACACATTGATTAAATTGCCTCTATCACTTACCTTGGCTAAGGCCATTGAACCATCGTACCGAAGACATAGCTGTAGTCACATAAATCTGTCCACTTAATTAAATGAATACTTAGTATTTATTTGATTATTTAACCATCAATTAATGAATTAATTAAATTAATATTTAATTAATTCATCTTAACCCTCTTCTCCTATTAATTAAATAAATTATTCAATTTATTTGATTTAATTCACTTAACCAAATTCAGACCATTAATTAAATAAATAAATCATATTTGTTTAATTAAATCTTCTCTCACATTTAAATAAATTAATATTTATTTAAATCCCCCAAAATCCCACCTCTCACATTTAAATAAATTAACATTTATTTAAATCACCTTTATCCTCCACCCACTTGTATTTTCCTACAAAAGCAAGTTGCACAATTATTTTAAATAAATAATTTATTTAAATCACCTTTATCCTCCACCCACTTGTATTTTCCTACAAAAGCAAGTTGCACAACTATTTTAAATAAATTATTTATTTAAAATCCTATTTATCCTCACCCACTTGAAACCTTTAATGGTTTCCCTTAAAGTATTCAAACTTGATGGCTTTAAAGTCTTCAAACTTGATGGCTTCCTTCTATAGTCTTCTTAAGACTTTAATGGTTTTCCTTAAAGTCTTCAAGCCTTTAATGGTTTCCCTCAAAGTCTTCAAGCATTTTAATGCTTTATCTTCATTTTTCTCATTTAAATAAATTAATATTTATTTGAATATTTATCCAAATGCAAATTACACCATTTAATTGAAATAAATGATTTTATTTTAATTGAAAATACCAAAATTTCTCCCACTTGCATTTTCCTACAAAATCCACTTGCATGCCTAAACCCCTTCTAGAATTTTCTAATCACTTCTAAATAACCTAACCCCTTCTCTAAACTTTGTCACATTCCTAAGCAAAAGGGAAGTCACTTCTCAAACCCTCAAAGTCTTTGATAACCATTAAAGGCTTTCAACCTTCAACCACTAAATGGCTCAAAGTCTTTGATAACCATTGAAGGCTTTCAACCTTCAACCACTTAATCCCCAAAGTCTCCAATAACCATTAATGGTTACCTCAAACCCTCCCACATGGTTAAAACATTTGTTTTGACTCAACCTCTACCCAACCCAAAGGTCTCATCAGGCCATTAATGCTTTGACCATGATTATCTCTTAAACATTTGCACAAAGGTTTATCCTTGGATTAACTCTTAATCCAGTGGGTAATCTTAATTTGGACTTGACCCTTAGCCTCTAGATAACCATGAGGTCTTCTCAGGCCTTTAATGCCTCCAACCTCTTCTCTCAACCCAATCCTATGTTGACACTTGTCACCATTTTATTGGTGCCAATTGTGCACATGGATTGAATATCTTTCAATCCTAACCCTTGTTAAGATTACTCAATCTTAACCCTTCATTTCCCCATTTCTTCTATAAATAGAACCCTTCTCCTCAAGCAAAAAAGGAAGCATTAGAGTATTGTTGTTATACTGGCATTAGCATAGAGCTTTCTCATAGCATCACTATCTACACTTGCATAGCATTTGCTTATCATATTCAACTATCTTGAATCTCCATATGGCATCCATGGCTAGTGCTAAAAGCTGAGAGCTACACTCATTTGGGACTTGGAGAGGAGAGGAACAAGGGAGGAGAAACTATGAGCATCTTGATTAGCTATTTTATTCTATGTTTATATGCTTTCTATTTCATGCTTAATATCTCTCTTGATATGCCTGTTTAGGATAATCTTTTGTTGCTAACACTAACGTTTGTTTCTTGTGCTCTTGTGTGTGTTGCCATCAAACAGATTTTCTAATCCTTTTTGCAGAGCATCATTTGGTGAACCCGACGTGAATCCAAACACCAAAAAGATCAGCTTTTTTTTTTAACCAATAACATGTTTGAATGTTGAAATTGTCACACAGGTTGCGCTTTTGACACTGTTTTGGCGCGTTTGACATTGTTTTGGTGCTATTCACCTTGTTTCAGCGCTTTTCCCTTCTTTGTCTTTCCCTTTCTTTTAGTGTGTTTGTGTTAAATAGCGCCTCTGTTCAAACGCAGACTAGCGCTATTGTAACAAAACGTTGTACAAATCACCTTGTAACCAAAAAAAAAAAAAAATTAGGCTTGTAGAAGCCCACCAAAACATGCGGATTTTTCTAACTAATTGTCTTTTATGCAGGTTCTAATATTTTTGTGCAGGGGAAGGAGTTAGTTTAAATGATTTAAAAGTTTCTTTTTTACTTTCTTTCAACAAAAGTTGGTTAAAAAGAATCCATTTTTCCTTCTTGCACAAGTTAAAATAAACCTCACATTTTATTTTAGAGTGCATAAAATGAACCTCAAACTTGTTTTTGGTGCTTAAAAAGAAAATTCATCTTTCTTTATTGCAAAGTAAAAAAAAAAAAAAACAAGCTTCAAAATTTTGCTTTCATTGCAAGTTAGGGATACATTTTGTTTTGGTGCTTAAAATCAACAAAACAAATTTTCTTTCTTACATCAAACTTAAAAATCACAAGCCACACTTCAATTTTTGGGCAAATAAAAAGAACAATCCACTTGTTTTAATTTTTGCAAAAACAAATTTTACTTCAAGCAAACGTGTTTTTCATTAAGTTGACCAGGATTTCCGAATTCTAGGTTACAAAACACATTGTCTTTGAAGTTAAAAAGAACACCATGGCTGTTGGAGCAACATCTCCAAATAGTTAGATCACATTTGTAATGGTGGATTAAAAAGAACAAGTGTCTTTCGTACTTGGCACACTTGTGCAAAAAGTCAGTCGAGTGGTCCTACCTCTAACACACACTATCCTCTCCCTTGGCTTTCGTGGTCCTAGGTGCAAGAGAAAAGTGTTAGTAACACTCAAAATTTTATCTTTTTAAAAGAGGCCTGCCAAGGGATCGATACTCTTGGGAATGACCTCGAGCGGTAAATCCTTCGAGCCGCTATAGAAATCAGGTGAGAGCGAAAGCTGTAGCCTTGGGTATAGCTGTTCCTATAGTGTAACTAGCCGAAAGGACAAATGGGCCCCACCACCAGTTACAAGGCTCTTAAGTGAGTCACTACAGAATGAACTTATGTCCAAAAACATCGAACATGACTAAACACCTTTTAGTAGAAGCCCACCCGTCCTATTGATTGAGGATATTTGCGATATAATTTAGTGCAAGAGCATAGATGGTTTTGCTCCCAAGATACTCACCATACATATTTCCTTGAGTAGAAACATAGCTTTTTGAAAAGTCACTTGTGGCTTGATAAAAGTGGTGACTCCCCCATCATAGGGATCATCTATTTGTTATGCTCATGCAAGACTTAGTATATCACATCCTTACCTGCCATGGCGGGATTCATAAGGTATGTAGTACCAAAGTCGAAGAAATATCAAGATGTGGGCTAAATTTATCACAACTGGCTATTTGACCTTAGGGATAAAAAGTGTTTGAAATGTGTTCATTTTAAAGACCAAGTGCAAATTGAGCCGACTTCAGGCTTTGGAAATACACCTTAAAATACATCTAAAGGAAGGGTCATATACAAGTCCAAAGATTGGGTTGATCTAGACCCATACTCATTTGTGTCTTTGAGGCAACATTTTGGTGTTTGTGTGCTTGCTTTGTTTTCTTGTCAAAGAAACATCAAATCAGAAAATCAATCCCAAAAACAAAGTATTCATCCAACCAAACATCTTTCAAAAACAACCAAAAACATCAAAAACAAAGTGCAAACAACAAAAGAGTCAAAAATTTTATGACCATTCTTCACATCTTGCGAAAGAAGAAGTGTCATCAAAATATCAACTTGAAAAGAAGACAATTAAGCTTAAAGGCTTTGATCAAATGAAGGAAATTATTCTATATCAATAGACAAATCTTTGTCTCCCATAGAGTTTTCTTGCATCACATGTGTCTCTATCTTCAAGGCAAAACAAACGAATTTGACTCTGAATCATTGAACCGCAGAGCTTTTATGCAATATAGAGCTCTGAGTTATCACAAAAACCAAGGAGGAAAGATTAATCCCAACTTCTTCCCAAACATCTGTATCACATACAACACAGCTCGAGAAATACCACCAACACCCGAAAGGGAAGAGATAGAGTTTGTCCCATTTATAACACAAAGTTTTTATTGAAGTTGAAAACATTTTCATCCATCATCTCACTCATACATCATCACTTCATCATCAATCCGTCCCAACTCTCAAAACATTAAGAGGTTCTTGTCCCAAGTTCTCTTTTAGATATTGCTTGAAATCAAACACATCACATCACTTTTTAGATTGTTTCTACATCTAGGATAAGCTCATCCTAAGAGACACATCTACGCAGGTTAAAACTAGTTCATGAGTGAATCCTCTCATTACTAGGTAGTTAAATCTATAACACATCTCAGATTTCTCTACACCTTATCACATCAAAACTTATCCAACAAACAAGCAATTCAAAGAAGGAATTTTGGTTACATCCACCTTAAAAGTGCTAGAGATCCACGTGCAACACAATTCACCAACCATCAACCTTTCATTTCATCAAAAACTCATCATTATTTTCACACAACTTCAACAACAGCTTGCAAGCAAAATGGCTCAAACCTGATCATAGTCAAGGCAACGAGAAATAGAAAGGGAAGAAGAAGAAGAGGAAAATCTCAATGAATTTCAAGAAGCACTTGGAGGAAATGCATATGACAAAAACCCAAGTACTCCCACTCCTGCAACAATAGAAAGGGCTCAGCATAACCCTCTCTTTAACAGACTTTTTGACGAAATACTCAGGAGCAATGCGGATGCTCACTTCTTAAGACTCGCTCAAGAAGCAGCAAAAACTCCCCTCTGACTTTGATCTTGCCCAATTAAGACAAGCATCAGAAAGACAAAGTCGCCATGAAGAGGAAATAGGTAGAGATCCCATTAGATATAACATTCCTCGAGGTAACCCACCACCTCCTCCTCGAAATGAAATGGAGATGTTGCGGCAACAAGCCAAGAATCTCGCCCAACAACTTCATAGTGGTGTCAAGACTAACCAATTCTCACTCAATGACATCTGTCCCTATCCTTTTGATAGGGATCTTTACATGCCACCATTTCCACGAGGATTCGAAACACCCAAATTTGAAAAATATAGAGGAAAGGGAGATCCTCGTGATCATGTCAGAGAATTTCATTCCGCTTGTCTTGAAGTGGCATATGAAGACACCTACCTAATGCGCCTTTTTCCCCAAAGCTTGGGAGGAACAACCACATCATGGTTTTCCCGACTACCAGGTGGCATTAGAACATTTGAGGAACTCATCCAGAAGTTCCTAGCTCATTACTCTCATAACATTGAACGCGATGTCACCATGGCTGATCTATGCAACACCAAACAAAAACCAGGTGAGCAATTCTCAGTATTCTTGCAACGATGGCATCAAATGTCTAGCAGATGTTCTCTTCAGTTACCTGAATGAGAACTAGTGGAAATATTCATTTCCAACTTAAACGAAGAAATGGAATTTCACCTGGATGTCAAAGACACAGACTCTTTTAATGATATGATCACCAAGGGTTTGAAGTGTGAAAGGGCACTTATCAATAAGGGACTCATCAAAATATTTAATGAACCAAAAGATGGTCCTCGCCCACGCTTCAATAGTGATAAACCAAGCTTCTGGAATAAAAACAAGAATATCATCAACGATGGGGTTGTGGATGCCCGGACTATCCAAAATGCACAACCTGTGGTTCGGTTTGCAGGACAAAATCCTCCACCTCAAAACAACACAAATGTTCCTTCTAATCAAGGTCGCATCACATCTCACGATGAACCTAGACCTCGTCAGCAAAAATAGAAACGCACATACACTCCCTTAGGGGAACCCATTGAAACAGTATTGCGACAACTCATTTCTCAAAATTTGGTCACTCTACCTAAACTATCAAACTATAAGCCTCAGGTCAAACCGGCATGGTGGAGAGATACTGAACATTGTGAATTCCATCAAGGAAGAGGGCACAAGACAAGTAATTGTCACCGATTGAAAGATCTCATTCAGGATCTTATTGATCGAGGAGAAATTGAAATTGAAGGACATAACCCAAAAACAACCAATAATGATCATCTGATGTTCAAAAATCCACTTCCATCACAAGATCAAAGGGATCCTTCCACTTCCAGACGAGGCACTGATACCACTGATTATACGCAGGCTGCGTATAATTACACTGTAAATCATCTGTATGATGCCAATGAACAAGTTGCAACCATAACCTTCAAAAATCCCAACTCAAATTGCAATGTTGTTACACATCATGGCAAAGTTACCATCAAGGCAGCTCCACAAGGCACCACCTCCATCCCAAAGCAGTACAATCTTGTGGAACAATTAGACAAAACCCCTGCACTTATATCCATTTTAGAGCTTTTGCATCTATCGCTATCTCATAAAACTATCTTGGATCAAGAACTCCAAGAAGCGTCAGTCCCCGCAAATCTAAATACGGACCAATTTCAAGCCATGGTTGGAAGTCTAAAGTCATCACCTTGTCTCACTTTTTCTGAAAGTGACAACTCTTCCTTCCAACAACCACATAATGCCTCACTCCACATCGAAGGATTTATTAACCAACATAGGATCAAGCGAGTCTTGATCAATAATGGAGCAGGCCTGAATATTTGCACACTGCAGTTGGTCATAGCATTGGGATATGCGGTCAAATCAATGGATCCTCATCAGAAGATCACAATCAAAGCTTATGACGATGCGGAGCGTTCATCCAAAGGAGCTGTGGTACTACCAATCTGAGTGGGCCCCATGGTAAAGCACATCATTTGTCAGGTTCTGGACCTTCCTCTGCCACACAATCTATTGTTAGAAAGACCTTGGATACATGCCATGCAAGCTGTTCCATCTACCTACCATCAATGTATCAAGTTCCCACATAACTGTGTAGAGATCACAATTCTAGGTGACGCAAATCCCTTTGCATATTGCCATAATATCAACCATCAACCAGAGATTACCGTTCCTAATAATAGAGAAGCCATTTCCTCCACATCATATATAAGTCCCGCCTCTCTTGCCCGTTCAAACACCATTATACCCAAGCAAGAAAAGCTTAAGATGAAGATAGCAGAGGAAGGTCCTGGGGAATACAACTTGAGTCAACTCTTTTGTGTGGGACAAATGCCCACTTCTCCTAGAACACATGGTAAACCACATCAGTTACTCCAACAACCACTGATCATGCCTGCATGTGCTTTGACACCTTTCATCCTTGGAAAGAGTCAAGAAGAAGAAACCCAAGATGAGGACTTAGCAAAATGGATCTATAAAGATCCCATCACCACTGATCTACCACAAGTTAAACTTCCTATGGATCAGTATGGCAAAGGCCTCCTCATTATGCAAAGAATGGGGTATGATGGTCAAAGTGCTTTAGGATATTGCAAACAAGGACGACATGAACCTCTGCTGCCAGAATTAAAGCCCAAAGGTAATACAGGCCTAGGCTTTGAGAAAGAAATCTTTCCTAAGCTCAAATTCAAAGGAAAACCCAACAAACCATTATGTCAGCCTACTGCCAAAAGGCCACCTTTCATTATCAAAGCGGCATCAAGCACCATCCCAACTGCCCCATCGAGGCTCAGAATCCCAACACAGCCATCACCAATGCCAATCATCCCACCACTCAAACCAATAATCCCATTTGCAGCAGCCATTACATCCATAGTACCATTAGCAGCAGCAACTGTGTCAGAACCCGCAGCAGCATCTATAGCACCAGCAATACCAACAGAAGCCACTAAGTCAATATTACCGATACTCCCCGTACTAGATTCCTTGATCCCCATCAATCTTCCTGTAGCACCAATCACTACAAAGGTACATCAACCAATCACACCTGCAGTATTTAACTCAAAAGACATCCCAGTATGGTATAGTAATTGGATGCTGGAAAGTGACTCAGAGACTGACTCACATGAGTGGGAATTTGATTCTGTGCAGCTTAATACTTCAGATGAGGAAGATGCACCACTACCTCCACCATGCAAAGACATCCCTGTTTATGGAGAAGCACAGATAAAGACCACTTGGGTTCCTGAACTGGAAACATCTTCCACAGACCCTACGTCTCATCCTACGCCTGATTCTGACAGGGAGAGTACCATCAACGACCTTCACCATAACGTCTTAACCCTCACTGATACCTCTAACGAACTTAACCTAATCGATGAAGTAATGCCCATTATCCACCCTGAACTCATCGAATGGAACCAACCAAATCCCCCATGTCTTGACTTCTTCCAAAATGATGAGGCTATCATTGACTTTTTGGAATTAAGGGATAACCTACCAAGCGAGGATCACAAAGCTGGATTCACCATAGAACTAAATAGCGCAACATACTTTGGGGCGGATGCCAAACCTTTCAGCTGCAAAAAGATAACAATAAAACATGGATCTTCCAGTGAAAATCACACTGTGGCACTGTTTGATCCAACAAAAGTAAAAAGAAAGAGCGTATCCAATGGTGAAAACCTCTCTGAGGCGCCTGAGGATGAAGGGTTTGACATTCTCCCTGATAATACACAACAGGAATGATCAACGATTCTCATCGAGGAAACCAAAGAATACAATGTGGGGACTCCTGAAAATCCTCATCTCATACATCTAGCATATCTTCTCACTCCAGAGGAACAGCCTAAATTTATAGAGTTCTTCCAGAAGCGTCAGATCAACTTTGCATGGTCATATGCAGACATGCCTGGGCTTGATCCTGATTTAGTCATGCATCACCTCACCGTCGCAGAAGGAGTCAAACCTGTCAAGCAGAAGCTTCGTAAGATGCATCCCCAGATTGCAGTGCTAGTCAAAACAAAACTCAAGAAACTCCTAGATGTTGGTTTCATTAGACCAATTGATTATGCAGAATGGATCTCCAATATTGTGCCAGTTGGCAAACCAAAAGGGGGCATCCGCATTTATACTGACTTCATAGATCTAAATAAGGCCTGTCCTAAGGATGACTTCCCCCTACCAAATATCGACATCATAGTGGATCTAACAGCGGGACATGCCATGCTTTCACTCATGGATGGCTTTTTAGGATACAATCAGATAAAGATCGCACCAGAAGATCAACATAAGACAGCCTTCACATGTCCATGGGGCACATATTGCTGGAATGTAATGCCCTTCGGTCTCAAAAATGCAGGAGTAACCTATCAAAGAGCAATGACCACCATCTTCCATGACATGATGCATACTATGATGGAAGATTATGTGGATGACTTACTAGCAAAATCACTCACCAGAGAAGGGCATCTCCACATCTTAGATAAAATCTTTGATAGACTGGAACAATACCATGTTCGATTCAACCCAAAGAAATGTGTCTTTGGAGTAACCTCTAGGAAGCTTCTAGGATACATTGTCTCAAGCAAAGGTATTGAGGTCGACCCAGCAAAGGTAAAAGCAATCATGGACATGCCACTTCCAAAGAATATCAGTCAGCTAAGGACACTACAAGGACGGCTTCAATCCATCCAAAGATTCATTGCACAACTGGCTGATAAGTGTCACCCATTTACACACCTGCTACACAAGAACATCCGCTTTCAGTGGGATGCCTGATGCCAGCAAGCATTTCAGACACTTAAAAACTATCTCATGAATCCACCATTGCTGATCCCACCAGATCCAAGTAGATCATTGTTACTCTATATCTCAGCAACAAGTACAGCATTAGGTGTATTACTGGCACAACATAATGCAGAAGGAAAAGAGTGTGCTGTTTACTACATCTCTCGCACATTGGTAGGCTATGAACTCAATTACACCCCTATTGAGCGAGCTTGCCTAGCAGTAATCTTAGCAGCCACTAAACTGAGGCACTATCTGTTAACACACAAAGTACAACTCATTGCAAAGATTGATCCACTCAAGTATTTACTCAGCAAAGCAGCATTGACAGGTCGCTTAGCCAAATGGGTGATGATTCTAAGTGAATTATATATCAAGTATGTGGACCGTAAAGCTATCAAAGGGCAGGTCATTGCAGATCAGTTGGCCGATGCACCACTCATAGGCGATCATCCTCTCATTTCCAATTTTCCAGATGAAGAGATATTCATGATCACAACAGCACAACCATGGAAACTATATTTTGATGGTTCATACACTAGGCACGGCTCGAGGGCAGGCATTCTGTTTATCACACCTCAGGGTGATAGCATCCCGAAGTCTTACAGGCTCACATTTCCATGTACAAACAATATAGCCGAGTATGAGGCCTTGATCACAGGACTCAGGTTAGCCATACAATGGAAATTACAAGAACTACAAGTATATGGCGATTCCCAACTAGTCATTTGACAAGCAACAGATGAATATCAGACCAAAGATGATAAACTCATGCCATATAAGCAAATGGTGGACACTCTAAAGATATCATTTACTACTATCACTTTTGAGCAGATACCAAGAGATTAGAATCGAGCTGCTGACGCCATGGCTACCATCGCATCTCTACTAGATCTTCCACAGAATTCAACATGCTACGAGTTCTTGGTAGAACAGCTTTGGATCCCTGCTTATGATATCCCTGAATCCGAGATGATATGTCACCTCGTCAGTTCTGAATCCCCATGGTACGATGAGTTCTACACCTATCTCCGTGATCACACCCTTCCCCCCAACCAATCAAATAACCAACGTAAAACCTTCATTCGCCAAACTGCTCGATATACCATTATTGCCGAAACCCTATAACGACGCGGTCTTGATGGTACTCTCCTTCGATGTCTGGAACAAGATGAGATAACAAAGGCTTTGGAAGAGGTACATGAAGGAATTTGCGGGACTCACTCAAGTGGTCCATCACTAGCCAAGAAACTCATGCGAGCTAGATATTATTGGCCATCTATGGAAAAGGATTCCTACTACTTTGTCAGAAAATGCAAGAAATGTCAAGTTCATGGCGACCTGATACATGCACCGGCCCAGGAACTGCAACCAATCACGACACCATGGCCTTTCTGTCAATGGGGCCTTGACCTTGTGGGTAAAATCCGTCCATCTTCATCCAATGGCCATAAATTCATTAATACCGCCACCAAATATTTCACAAAGTGGATCGAAGCTGTTCCACTTACCCAAGTCACCGGCAAGCAGATCGCCTCATTCATCCTCAACTACATCATCTACCGGTATGGTGTGCCCATGTCCATCATCACAGATAATGGTCTCCCTTTCAAAAATTAGGATGTCCGTGAACTTTGTGAGAAATTTCATATCCAACACTGCTTTTCCACCCCCTATTACCCACAAGGCAATGGTCAGGCCGAAGCATCCAATAAAAACATATTGAGGATTCTAAAGAAAACAGTCAATGATGCCGGCCGTGATTGGCATGTTCAACTCAATCCAGCGCTATGGGCATATCGAACTAGCATTCAAACCCCTACAGGTGCAACTCCTTATTCGTTGGTCTATGGTGCAGAAGCTATCTTACCTATTGAAGTCGAGATCCCATCATTACGAGTTTCCTTGCACAATCTCATCGATGATGAAGCCTACAGAGTATCCCATCTTCAGGACTTGGAGCTACTTGATGAGAAGCGACAAGCTGCATACAACCATCTCAAAGCCTATCAGCAGCGCATGAGCAGAAGCTACAATCACCGAGTTAGACCTCGTACATTTGAGGTAGGTGATCTTGTTCTAGGAGAGAATCCTCGCAACCAACCAAACCGAGAACATCAGGGCAAGTTTGAATCAAACTAGCTGGGCCCATATGTTGTCACTGCTGTGTTCGGGTGCGGGGCATATCAGTTGGCTACATCAGAAGGAGAATCGCTTGCAGATCCAATTAACAGCATGCACCTCAAATGGTTTTATACCTAAGCTGTATAGAGCATTAGGCTCCCCTGCATATCAGAAAATACCAAAAACATTTAGAAAAATGTCCTGAAGAAAATACAAAAACATTCAAAAAAAGTAAAGAAAAATCATGCATCCAAACGGTGAACAACCACTCCGGTGGCACCTTGGGTAAGTACGGTGGTGAAAACCTGGCAAACAGGCGCCACTCATAAAGGCTATGGCTCCATTATCTTTTAGACTTGTTGCGATCACATCTACTTCATACATACATCCATCCATCCAAAAAACATAGCTTGTTATTCCTCTGCAATTATGATAGTACTCCATACATCTTGCATCCCGCTTTTTCATAGTCATGTCTAAAACTAGGGGCAATGCCTTTAACCTATTGATGGAAGTGGATTCTACATTGTCTTATGATTCATTAAGTTCTTCATTCAAACAATCATCAAAAATCCAAAAACATTCAAAAATATCTCGCAAAAATACCAAAAACATTCAAAACTGTTCCACAAAATCCAAAAACATCGACAAAACCATTGAAAAATCACACAAAAACATGGCAACACCTTGTACATACCCATCCATGCAGATACCAAAATAAACATTGACAAACTACTCACACAATGACCATTTACCAATCAACCACACAATCAACATCAACAATCAAACTGTCTTCAACAAGGATGCATCCTTCCTTACCAAAACAAAGACAAAAGTGACATTTTCTTTGACAAGAAAATTATGTTAAGCTATCAAATACTTGGTTGATTTGTGAGTACAATCATTCATTTATCTGTATCAGGATCTTGCAGCATTGTTTTGTATCATTTGTGCATTATTTCCGATGAAGTTCTGGGGCATGTACTAATGGTGTCTACGTGGGAAGTTCACTAAGCTACGTGATCTTATGCAAAATGCAGTCATAGATCACTACGGCTTGCTGACTACAGCGTATACCTCGACCATATGAGCATGAACCATTACCAAGGATCCATATTCTTTATTCTTTATGTATATACTGTTTGTTTGTAGGTACAATGCTTTTTCTTTGGTTCCTCCTACCTCATCCAAACTGGATAAAAGTTTTATCTCTTATTACGGTATGCACTTGTCTCAGGATATGATCAGCCTAAGATCAAGGAGGATGATCCAAGTCATGCATGAAAGGAGATAATCCTTGTCTGTTCCGCAAGCAATACTCTGGTCAACTTGATCCATTATATCAAGTTGCTTGTATTAACTTGCTATATCAAAATCCATGTAAGAAATACTCTGGTCATCTTGAATCTTTGTGTCAAGTTGCTTGTATTTTCTTACAACATTTTAAAGCTCAATGATGATAAATAAAGCACCATGGATCATCATTCCATCTCATCTGTATATATTGCATTTCGTTGCATTCCACCCATCCATACATTCATAATAGCTGCATATCATGCATACATAGTCATAATAATGCATACTCTATTTTACTCATCTTCTTCCATAGGACTCGGTCCTAGTCCTCCATATCTTCTATCTAACATCAAATCCCCCCTCACCCTCCCTATCTTGATCATCAACATCATCCTAATCCCTTCATCGCTTCCCATCCTCACTCATCCACCAAATTAAGCTAGTTACTCTATCTACATAGATACATCGACTCCCACACACCTAGACTATCAACAGATACTTTGATCAAGTATCTTCAAGTCTCAACAGGTAATCGATTATGGTAATCCTAGACTACATCAGGCATTTATCATAATGACCTAGTCTCAACGGGGTTGCCATGATTCCCCACAACCATCCATCACACGCACACACTCTCAATTGATCAACCAATCAAACACAATCCAACGGACAATTACATCAATTGTCTATGTCTCAACGAGTATTTTGCTTCATATACCTTGACTTCATCGGGCAATTACATCAATTGTCTAAGTCACATCAAGTCACTTTGATTCACTTACTCAGACTTTATCATGTCCAAGCGACCAACTGACATCAACTGTCATGCTTTGACTTGACTGGGGCAATTAAACTGATTGCACTAGATTGTCCAACCAATTTTGATCAATTGTATAGCATCAATCCAAACCCCACACTACATCTGCTATGTATCTCTTGCATGACCTCAGGGTACTCACTGGCTTGTTATTTCTTCATATTCACTCCATTTTCTCCCATTCTTTCATCATTAGTTCTAATTTCTTCTATTCTACCTCCCCTCCACTTTTCATTCTTTTTTGAGAGATCGCCCGATTTTTCAAAAAAAAATTCGGCCCATCTCTCGAGGGGGCATACCACACATTAAATTTACATTTTATGGGGCATTTCTTCACACCTATTTTTCTTTCTTTGAAATGACGCGATAAACTGCACCGTCTCAAAGAGGGGCAAATGTAATCACATAAATCTGTCCACTTAATTAAATGAATACTTAGTATTTATTTGATTATTTAACCATCAATTAATGAATTAATTAAATTAATATTTAATTAATTCATCTTAACCCTCTTCTCCTATTAATTAAATAAATTATTCAATTTATTTGATTTAATTCACTTAACCAAATTCAGACCATTAATTAAATAAATAAATCATATTTGTTTAATTAAATCTTCTCTCACATTTAAATAAATTAATATTTATTTAAATCCCCCAAAATCCCACCTCTCACATTTAAATAAATTAACATTTATTTAAATCACCTTTATCCTCCACCCACTTGTATTTTCCTACAAAAGCAAGTTGCACAATTATTTTAAATAAATAATTTATTTAAATCACCTTTATCCTCCACCCACTTGTATTTTCCTACAAAAGCAAGTTGCACAACTATTTTAAATAAATTATTTATTTAAAATCCTATTTATCCTCACCCACTTGAAACCTTTAATGGTTTCCCTTAAAGTATTCAAACTTGATGGCTTTAAAGTCTTCAAACTTGATGGCTTCCTTCTATAGTCTTCTTAAGACTTTAATGGTTTTCCTTAAAGTCTTCAAGCCTTTAATGGTTTCCCTCAAAGTCTTCAAGCATTTTAATGCTTTATCTTCATTTTTCTCATTTAAATAAATTAATATTTATTTGAATATTTATCCAAATGCAAATTACACCATTTAATTGAAATAAATGATTTTATTTTAATTGAAAATACCAAAATTTCTCCCACTTGCATTTTCCTACAAAATCCACTTGCATGCCTAAACCCCTTCTAGAATTTTCTAATCACTTCTAAATAACCTAACCCCTTCTCTAAACTTTGTCACATTCCTAAGCAAAAGGGAAGTCACTTCTCAAACCCTCAAAGTCTTTGATAACCATTAAAGGCTTTCAACCTTCAACCACTAAATGGCTCAAAGTCTTTGATAACCATTGAAGGCTTTCAACCTTCAACCACTAAATGGCTCAAAGTCTTTGATAACCATTGAAGGCTTTCAACCTTCAACCACTTAATCCCCAAAGTCTCCAATAACCATTAAAGGTTACCTCAAACCCTCCCACATGGTTAAAACATTTGTTTTGACTCAACCTCTACCCAACCCAAAGGTCTCATCAGGCCGTTAATGCTTTGACCATGATTATCTCTTAAACATTTGCACAAAGGTTTATCCTTGGATTAACTCTTAATCCAGTGGGTAATCTTAATTTGGACTTGACCCTTAGCCTCTAGATAACCATGAGGTCTTCTCAGGCCTTTAATGCCTCCAACCTCTTCTCTCAACCCAATCCTATGTTGACACTTGTCACCATTTTATTGGTGCCAATTTTGCACATGGATTGAATATCTTTCAATCCTAACCCTTGTTAAGATTACTCAATCTTAACCCTTCATTTCCCCATTTCTTCTATAAATAGAACCCTTCTCCTCAAGCAAAAAAGGAAGCATTAGAGTATTGTTGTTATACTGGCATTAGCATAGAGCTTTCTCATAGCATCACTATCTACACTTGCATAGCATTTGCTTATCATATTCAACTATCTTGAATCTCCATATGGCATCCATGGCTAGTGCTAAAAGCTGAGAGCTACACTCATTTGGGACTTGGAGAGGAGAGGAACAAGGGAGGAGCAACTATGAGCATCTTAATTAGCTATTTTATTCTATGTTTATATGCTTTCTATTTCATGCTTAATATCTCTCTTGATATGCCTGTTTAGGATAATCTTTTGTTGCTAACACTAACGTTTGTTTCTTGTGCTCTTGTGTGTGTTGCCATCAAACAGATTTTCTAATCCTTTTTGCAGAGCATCAATAGCTATATCCATTTATGATGCCCTGATAAGATACTCCTTTGTTAGGAATTGAATTATGCATCAACTTTATTGCTTGAAGAGGAGAAGAGGGTTAGAGATTTTTTAAAAAGTGTCCCCCTATGATGCTATGAGCCAAGGATAATATCAACATGGATGAAATGGGGTAAAAGTATAAAGTTGTGTCACACTTTCAACAATCTTATCAACACAAGTAGATTTAAGAATTAATTCAAATCAATTTTCATCAAACATTATCTAGCTAGATTCATTCTTACTAAGTTAGATATGGGCCACAATTTTTTAACTAGAAATGTCCACTAAGTGCATATTTTGTACCACTTTGAAGCCAATTTATCAAAATATTAAAATTACTTAAAAAACATGATAGTTAAAAAACTCTTACTTTAAAAAATAATATTTTAAAAATGTATATAAAAATATCCTTTTGTATATCTATAAGTGTAGTTTTCTAAAATATAAAATTTTAATATTTTTAAATAGTTTTTATTTTATTTTGTATTTTATTGAAGGTAGGTCATCAACATCAAAATATAAGATTGATTATCTTATCAAGAAAAAATACAAAAAAAAAAAAATTTAAAAAAAAAATATGATGTACAAGAGAAAATATTCTACGTTGAGATGATATAAATTTATTTCAAATTTGGATAAATAAGAAAGACACAAGTTTCTGTCCCATGGTAAAAATTATGATGGACTTGAAAAGCACTGAGAGGGGGGGGGGGGGGGGGGGGTAAATCAGTGACACCAAGAAAAACACAACTTCAAACACTAACCGGTTGATGAACTTAACCAAGCATTTAAACAAAATATATGCTATCCAAAATGAAATAACAGCATTCACATAAAGTAGAAC
The DNA here is from genome assembly GCF_030272615.1 of Cryptomeria japonica. NCBI lineage: Eukaryota > Viridiplantae > Streptophyta > Pinopsida > Cupressales > Cupressaceae > Cryptomeria > Cryptomeria japonica. The sequence goes on from NC_081409.1 coordinate 55,076,643, forward strand.
ATCCACCATAACACAAGTGTTTATACGTGGAAAACCCAAATAGCTAAAAACCACGGTGAGATGGGACTCACAAGTTAACTATCTGCAGTAATAGATAACTGACCGATTAAGGCCTTACAAAGTGCTCTGCTAAGAGCGAATCTTGGTAGAGATCCCAAGCTTGATTAGAAGCGTATACCCTATTAAGAGTACTACCATGTTAGGAGTAACCTTGTTGGAGGATTTGAGAATCCAAACTAATAGATCACCTTGTTAGAGGATTTGTACAATGAAGCTTATTAGAGCTTACTCGGTTAGGGGATTTGATTTTGTTGTAATGATTAGAAAACAACAAGAAAGGTTTGATCTGTTCTGAGTAGCACAAGACTTTGCTTGATCAGATCATTCTAAGTACATTCAACACTGCTCTTCATCTTAACACTTATCGCTCTTCAACAAAAGATTTCACTCTTTCTGCATATCAGTATTCGCATAAAATCCTCTCCTATATCAGTTCTCTCTTAAAATGATTCACTAAGATGTCATTAAATAGACATACAAATCTTATGTCGGCCATAGGAAGTCAAAACACAATTTCCTAAGTGCAGTGTATCTAGACAAGTAAACATAACTCATCACAAAAATGACTATAAAGAAAACGGTGCTGGTAACTCATCACAAAATCAGATACCGGTTAGAACAGTCAAAACCGATTGGAACAAAACATGTGAACTGTTGTCCTGAAATCTTCTGTTTGATCTCCATCTTCATTTTCATCTTCATTTTGATGCTGACTTAATTTAACCACAGGTTATCTCTTAAGCACATATCGGTTGACATAGAGTACCAGTTAGAGATAGACCTTAAACATATCGGTTAACAGTGTAAACCAATGAAGTTACATTGGTAGTCAATGTAATCATATGTGTGTGTGAGAGTGTTTCATCACTAACAACAAGTGATGAATACATTGATGGCAACACTTTAAAAAAAAATTGAGTAATACAATACCGCTAAATGTGCATACACAACATATTTACATGTGTACTCATATTCCCCTTTCAATGCAATACTCCCCCTTAATGCATGCATGAATACAAAATTTTCAAAAACACACATACATATTATTACTCCCCCTTTGACAACAATGCCAAAATGATAAAGTAAAATATATACTTATATATAGAAAATCTGTATCAAAGTGTTCAGCATATATTACAACTTTAAAAAAAGTCATGCATTGGCTAGTCTCATAAAAATATCATTGAAATTCTACTTCATCTGGGACAAAGCATTTTCCCATGATTCTAGTATGTTAGCAGTGTACTCAGAGGTAGACATCAACTAGGAATAGAATTCTTCCATTGAGTCTAGCGTGCAGGTTTCAGGAGTAGCAAGAATAGCTTCTGCATTGGAGTAGGCTCTCTAAAGAATGTCGACTTGCGAGGTGAGCTAACTCTTGAGCTCTCTTAGAGATCAGAATCTCTTAGCCTTCTCATTATCATTCATGTTTAGTTTGGCATGCAAATCATCTATAGACCGGTTAAAGGCATGAATTGAGTCCTGGAGTGGGACATATGCCTTGCATAACCTTTCCATTTCCTGCTTGGTTTCATCTTGACTCTTAGAAATGTTAAGAGTAAGAGAAAGTAACATTGGAGGTAGAGGCAAGATACTTCCCTCTAGATTCAATAGCTTTCTTCAATAGACTTCCATTATGAGATAAAGCCATTTTGCCACTTTCAATGTTCTTAGCGAGTTTATCTCAATATTTCTTCTTGTGGCTCTTCTCAGCGGACATTTGAGCAGCATCTTCAAGTGATTTGATCTGATCAGATGCATCTGCAACTAACTGACCAAGTTTGCTGATGGGTGTAGGAAGATGTGCAATAGTTGTTTCCAGTAGTAAACCAAACAAAATTTCTATTGCATTCTGGATTGTGTTGGATATCATTGGCATATGATGAACCGGTATGTTCATATGACGATAATGTATGTTGTCATTGATGTCAATAAGTGTAAGTGAACCGGTATGCAAATTGAAGAAGTTGGTGAACTGGTATGAAAAGGCATGAGGAGATTCAGTGAACAGGTGTCGGGGTTTCACTAAGTGTGATTACCGGTTGGTAGTCTCAGCTCTATGGTTATCAGTTTGGCGATCCAGCTTGTGTGATGAACCGATGATACTCTGTGATGAGTTAGCTAAGAGATGTGATCGAGGTGCCACATCAGTTTTGTGCACGTGAAGGATTGAGGCATAAGAAGATCAACTACGTTTGAAGTCTACCTGGGGAATGATCATTCTTCTCAAGTGGTATGAGAAGAGAGCATGATGGGTTATTGATTCCCATGTGCAGTGATGAATGAGCAATGCAAATTGTCTTGTGATCTGTTTTAAATTATAATTCTCTATGCAATATGTTTGGATGATTAGGATTGGGCCGCCTGTGTTGTATACCTAAGATACTTAGGGTTTATTTTACTGACCTATCTATTGTCTATAAGGTCGATGATGTTTGTTATTGAAAAGTTGTTGGCAAATGTTGTGTGTATGTATCCGAGTGAAGAGATACTTGATACTTGCCAGAACAGTAAGAGGTAAACTACAAAGTGTGATTGCAGAGTAGAGGATATGAAAAGGATCTGCCTTGGCATGTAGTGTTGTTATCAGATCTTAGTTTTTCTTGTTGTCTTCTAATCATTTCAACAGATGGAAAATCCCTTTACCGGGTAGCTTTAACAGGATTATTGTAAAACCTATAACCAGGTGACTCAAGATCATTGAGTTCTTTAAATCCTCTAGCGAGGTAACCTTTAACAGGGTTTCAACCTTTAACAAGGTATATAGCCATCCCTTAATCGGGTGATCTCTAACAGGATCGGTTCCTAGCAGAAACTTATTGTAAACTCTTTAACCGGACTAGGCTCCTAATAGGGCGAGCTTCGAAAGAGTTCAAAACAAGCTTGTGGGTATTCATCCCCACCGTTGTTTTTCCCATTTGGGTTTCCACGTGAAAAATATGTGTGTTGTGTTATGAATTTTTCATGTGATGTTTATGAAGTATTTGGTTGAAGGATTATGCATGCATGGTTAATAGGTTATGGTATTTTTAGTATACCACATGCATATGTTTATGGGTGAAGTTGATGTTGCATAATCAATCGTATTTAAAGTATTCAGACCTATCAGTCTATGGTATCTGGTATCTTACTATGTTTAATCGATATTTCCATGGTTAAGTTCAGTAATGGTGATAACCAGTTGGTTTTTCTTTAGCAAGATAAATTGTTAAGAGATTTTTTATCTGTACTAATTCACCCCCCCCCCCCTCTCAGTGCCAGTTGGGGTATTTGTTGTTCATCATTATTCATCAATTGGTATCAGAGCGCCTCTAGGTCCTCGGTGATATAAGCTTAACTGCTTGAGGTAAAAGATCCTACTATAATGATGAAGAGGGAAGGTCCTAAGTTCAATAGAGATAACTTTAAGATATGGAAGGACAGAATGAAGATTTACATCAAGAGTATGGGTGCTCAACACTGGAGCTATGTTGAGAATGCATTTGTTAGTCCCACTAGCACTTTGACTGATGATCAAAAGAGAGAAATCTAGGAAAATGAGCAAGTCATGGAAGCCCTTATCAACAGCTTGTCATATATTAAGTTTATTGATGTTCAAGACAAGGACGCACCTAAGGATGTATGGGATGCACTGGAAAACATCTATGGTGGTGATGAGCATGTAAAGCAAGCTAAGAGGTAAATTTGAGGATATGAGGATGGTTGAAGGTGAAACCATCCAGCAGTATGGTATTAGGATTAAGACTATGGTTGGTGATATCAAAAGCACTGGTGGAACTATTGATGATACCACTGTTGTTAGTAAAGTCCTTAGATCATTATTATCAATTTATGCAATCAAAGTTGCTGCTATCCAGGAACTAAGGTCTATCGATAAGACCAAGGTATCCTTAGATTCTATTATTGCAAAATTAACTGCATATGAGTTGAATAGCTATGATGGTAGTGTTCAGAAGATTGAGTCAGCCTTTAAAGCATCTACTGTACCATCCAAAAAAGGAAAAGAAACTAGTACCAGTTATGAATCCAGACAATGCAAAGATATGGATGATGAAGAGATTCTAATGGAGTTCAAAACTCTTCTTGCTAAAAGACTTTCGAAGGGAACCAGAAAATATAGAGGTAAACTTCCTTTGAAATATTTTTCCTACAACAAGATAGGACATATAGTTGTTAACTGTCCTAACAATGACAATAAGGATAAATCAGAGAGGTTCAGAAAATATTAAAGTGGAAATAGAAGAAATTGTCTAGTTGTTGTGGATGAAGGTGTCATTGATGAAGAATCAGAGGATGAAGAAAATGAAGACATAGTGTTTGTAGCAGTAAAGGAAGAAGTGTCCGACAAGAAAGATCTTGTCTCTTGCATTGACAATTACAATGAGTGGATCACTAATAGTGGTTGTTCTTATCATATGACTGGTGACCGAAGAAATTTTCTGTCTTTGGAAGAATATGATGGTGGTGTTGTCATATTTGGCAACGATGCACCATTCTTGGTAACAGGTAAAGGATCCATCTCACTAAATGGTAAAAGCAGTGCAGATGATGTCTACTGGGTAGAAGGTCTTAAGCATAACCTGTTGAGTGTTGTTCAACTGAATGACAAAGGATTAGTTCTGGAATTCAAAAGTGAAATTTGCAATATAATTGGGAAGAGTGGTGAAGTTATTACGACTGGTAAGAAGACTAGAGGTAACTTATTTCAGTTGAATGCCAAGATAAGTCGGTGTCTAATGGCTAAATTTGATGATAGGTGGATATGGCATAGGAGACTCTGTCATATGAAATTTGACAACATTGTTAAAGCCGGTAAGATCAAGGCGATAAGAGGATTACCATTGTTGGACAAACCTGAGAATTCTTTGTGCAGAGAATGTCAACTTGGGAAGATGTCCTCCTCAAATTTAAAAGGTAAGTCTTTTTCAGTAGAAAATTTACTTGATCTTGTGCATACCAATTTGTGTGGTCCTATGAAAACTAGAAGTATTCAGGGAGATAGGTATTTTATGATTCTTACTGATAACTGCTCAAGAATGATGTGGGTCACATTCTTGAAAGACAAGTCTGAAGCATTTGGAAAGTTCAAATCTTTCAGAGCATTAGTAGAGAAAGAAAGTGGTAAAAAGATAAAATGCCTGATAACTGATCAAGGAGGAGAATTCACTTCTAATGAATTCAATAAGTACTATGAAGATAACAGTATCAAGAGATAGTTGTCTTCCCCAAGGACACCACAACAAAATGACATAGCAGAAAGAAATAACAAGACTGTAGTTGAAGCAGCAAGAACAATGCTGATCCAAGGAAAGGTTGCTCACACTTTTTGGAGAGAAGCGATAAGCACTGCAGTCTATACTATGAACCAGGTACTCGTCAAGAAAGGCAAAGATAAAACCCCTTATGAGTATTGGACCGGGAAAACTGTTACTACTTACTAAGTTGCCATTATTTTTATGTCCAAAGTCATTCTATATACTCTAGTCAGTTACTACTACCAAAACATTCAGTCGGTAAGCACAGAGCAGTCAGTTATAGAAGAAAGTAGTCACAGAGCCTAGTATACACCGAGTTGTCTACCGAGTAACACTCTATGTCTACCGAGCAGCAAAAATGATATACCGAGTTGATATACACCAAGTGAAACGTGTTACCACATTCATTGAATCTAGACACGTGTGGAAACGTGTTACAAGATCGAGGAACAAAGAACCGTTATCACTTAGGAAATTGCACTTCTAGATTGTGTATGATTTTGAGGTCATCTATCCAGTGAAATATTTTGTATGGTTATTCATTCAATAAATCATGTTTGTAAGATCGAAGCAATGAACCAGATCACTGACATAAGAGATCTATTTATACAGCATGAATTGGGATCAGATAGAGAGATGAGAGGTGTATGAAGCAAGACGTGTGTAATAGATAAGGAAGCACTGAGTATTGCGACTGTCAGAGACACAAAGGTCGTCGAGAAGGATTTCAGAGAATAGTCAAGGAACAGAGTAAACAGAAGGGTTTACTGAGTTACTTTATGGATTACCGAGGTATGCTATAAGCAAGGTAATCTCATTTTGAGCACATAGAATCTGCTATAACTTTTCAGATGTAAAGTTGCAGATATTTGTAAAGATTTTATTGTAATATTTTGAGTTGTAAGAGAAACCTTTAACAGGGTAAAAGACTCTAACAAAGTCTATAAATTGTAAAGCCTTTAACCAGGTACAGCATTTAGTTGAAGTGTTGTAAAATCCTTTAGCAAGGTAGATCTAAAGATTTTGATATTCCTAACAGGGTAAGCTATTAGAAATAGCTAAACATGTAGCTCTAACCGAGCACCCTTTATTATTGCAATAGTGAAGTTGTGGGTGCCATCCCCACCGCAGTTTTTCTCTCTAACCAAGAGTTTCTGCGTAACCAAAATATATGTGTTATGGAGTGAATCATGTATGATTGTTATTTATTTGTTTTAGCATTATATTATGTTTCAGCAATATTCAGTTTATGCATAATAGTAAAGTTATTGTTGAAGAAAGGATTTGAAGTACCGATTCACCCCTCCCCTCTCAATACATTAGCTTTTCATATTGGGCCTAACAATTGGCATCAGAGCTTCAATCTTGGAAAAGGGTTTAACAGCCTAAAGAAAAAGATCTTATCAATGGAAGGCTATAAACAATCTTGGAGAATTGTGTATTTGCAAGCAGAGTTGGATCATGCTAATCAAGTGATTGTAGACATGCAAAGACAAATGCAAAAATCATTGAAATTCAGAAGAAGGATATCTGATGATCTACAGGACTCACAAGAGCTAGTGGAACAAATTGAGACATCATCTGAGAATAGTATATCTAAAGAGACTGAAGAGATGATTGGAGAATTGAAAGAAAATAACAAAGCACTGACTGATGAGCTAAAAGCAATGAAAAGAGGACATGAACATTTCAACACACAGATGACTGAAAATATGGATGCATTGAGGACAGCCGAGGATAAAGTAAAAGATCTAGAAAGAGAAAAACAACAGCTTGAAGCATCAGTATCTGAAAAGAATGATGAAATCACAAGGTTGACTGGGATTCAAAAAAATCTGTCAGATCAATTGGGTTATGCACATCATGAAGCAAATTTGAAAGATGATGAGAATCAAGCATTGAAACTTGAAGTATCAAGGTTGACCGATGAACTTGAAGCAGAGAATAAATCCAAAGAAACACTGAAGAAGAGTTATGAAGCATCAAAGATGTTGGATGAGAAACTAAATACAAGAAGACCCAACAAAGATGCAGGACTCGGTTACAAAGGAAAAGACTCTACCGAAAAGGGAATCCACACTACCGAGAGAGGAGAATCATCAAAGCAAGCTGGAAACAAGAAGAACATCAAAGGAAAGAAGCCTATTTGCAACTACTGTGGAAAACAAGGACATACTGCCAACTTGTGCCAAATCAGAAAAGGTAAGCAACCGAATGTCATTAGGTCTAATGGTTATTATAATAATTACAGTAAATATGGTCACACATCTAACCAATGTAGGACAAAGTCTGTTAACAATTATCAGAAGGAAAAATTCAAAGGGTTTTGTAAAAACTACAATAGATATGGACATAGTACCGAGAAGTGTTCATTTAAGCAGAAGAACTATATGTGGTCTGTACACCGAGCAAATACTAGAGGCTACGAAACTCACATAGATCCTAACCGATAGTATTCTGCAAAGCCATGGGATTACAATACAAGGATATGGTGTGAATGTTGTGTAAGATATGGACATATAAGTGCCAACTGCTTTATAAGGTTTGGAATGAACAACCGAAGATCATGGAGAAATCCTGGTATGGCATGTTTTCATTGTCACAAAGTTGGACACTTGGCTAGAGATTGCAGAGATCGACCTAGAGGAGACACTGAAGAAATAAAAGGCAAATTGCAGCTGATTTGGAAAAAGAAGGAAATTATGTCAAATGAAGAAAGCACCTTACCTACCGAGTTAGGTGCACCTATTCCAAATTAATCGGTAAAGTTATGAAGGGATTGCATTCTCTCAAGGTTAAATCTTAACAGTTCCTATTTTATCATGTACTTAATTCAAAATCTGCATAACTAAAGATGCATTAGGAAACTTGAAAATTTATCAAGTCTTTTGGAACCCTGTCTAGTCGGTAAATACAGGAAGATTGGCTACTCGGTAAAAGCATAAAAAGGAAGTGGTACCGAGTGCATTTAATGTTTTCTTACCTAACTGCAAGAAGCTCGATAAGGTATATTGTGTACTTAAAGATTTTGCACGGTCATTTTACACTTACCAAGTTTTCAAGAAAGCAGAGCAAAGCGATTCAAAGGTGATCAAACCTCCTCTGAAGAGAAATTCAAGGTATTTACATCAATCACAACGCATTGTCAAGCTAGTTTACCGATCATATCAGTTGTGAATATATGTTTTACATTTGTTTAGTGGAAAGCGTCTGCTATTTAAAAGTTTTCAAACCCTAAGGATCTTTTGTTAAGTGATTATCCAAAATTTGAAATGGCACCTAAGATCCAGAAGCCCATTATTGTTGAGAACATTAAAAAGCCCTCACTAAAATACTCTCTAACTCCCAAAGTAGCATCTGAATCGGATGATAAAACTGCATTTTCACTCATTCCAGATAGGGTTTTACTAGTTGAGTATGTCAGATTCTTCACTAAGTGTCGTGTTGAGGAACTAGGTCATGTTTAGATCAAGGACACATATGATGAATTGTGTACCGATGGGAAATTGGATAGCAAGTATGAACACATTAAAATCAAGGGATTGACCGAAGCCCTAACCTATCCCCAGTGGGTCAAGTTTGTTTTGAGTAGAGTTCATGATGATTTCATGTGGTTAGAGGAGCAATCATTCATTTGATCACCGGTTATCCTATTTTTGATCATGCCCGAGCTCAGAAAATGATATCACAAAAGGAATTGATCACTTTAACCAGAGTTGAATCTGATTGCAGAGGACTGAAACTGAACAATGTGACAGATGCAAAGCTGAAGTTTGCCATTAGAGTAATAGGTTATTGTTTCTTTCAATCGGCAAGGGAAAACAATGTACCCTGTGCAGTAGTCGATTTAGCATATAAAATTGTGAAGAAAGGAATAAAAATTGATCTATGCGAAGTATTGTTGAAAAACCTATTTGAGAATCTAAACACCATAAGGAAGCCAAAGAAGAACAACTCGGCGAATAGACTGAAGTTTGGATCACTTTTAGTATGCATGTTTTTCTATTTTGAGAAATTCTTTCCATCAGTCGGTAATGTAGTTTGGGAGCTACACTAACCAATCACCCATCAAATCAATGACTTCATCAAATGGCAAGGTGATAACTTTAATGATATTATGGATGATTACTTTAGCAAGTTTCAGGAAAAGATGCATAACAAGTATAGAATTTCACCCACGTTAGTAGAGAAATACAAGGATGACATATGCTTTGAAGTAGACACCGACTACTGCTATGTTAATGTTGTGGAACCGATAACTCAATCTTTGCCACCTATGGGTTATGAGATTGATTTTGACATTTCACAATAGTAGATAGATGCTTTTCTTACATTACCAAGGCATGCTACCAAGCTTAGATATGGTACATATGAAGAAGTTAAAGAGAAAGTTAAGATGAGCATTGTAGTACCTAAGGCTACAAGGAAAGCAACAAAAATGATCAAGGCATTAACGGAGAAATTTGGAGAAGGTTCTTTCTCCACACCTGTCAAGGGCACTCTAGTCATCACTGAGGAGGAATTTGAAGCCCAAGAGGCAGCTATTACATTAAGCACTGAGTTTCCTAAAGGGAAAGTTTTGAAAAGGAAGAAATAGGATACATCAAAGGTATCACCGACTCCTTCAGTAAAGCGCCCAAACACAAGATCATCTATAGCATGTCACCGAGTAAGAAACCAAAGAATGTTGCCGCACCAAAGGTAACAAAAACTTATAAGAAATCTACTCGAAGATTCATTTTGACTAAAGAGTCCAGTGACACCGAATCTGAAGATGCAAGCAAATTTCATATTGTTAAGAGCAAAAAGGAAGAAGTACATAGTGTTGATAACTTTTGTGCTAATCTGAAGCAATATGGTGGATTTGGAGAATTTAGATATGTTAAGTATGAATCCAAAAATGATGATGAAAAGAGACAAATAGAAGAAGTTGTCATCTGCACACTTCTGAAATTCTGATTGGTCCCATTGGAAGTAACTAATTCTCTTCCAAAAGAATTGTATTTGCATATTGATAACATGTGGAGATATACCATGGACTCGGAAAAGAAGATGAGAGAAAGAAGTCTGGTACATCTCTTTCCAGACATGTCGATAGATGAAATAAGTGAACATCTGAAAAACTACCACACAAACTTCCTAGTCAAGCAAAGAGCCTTGAAATTGATGAATGGCTTTTATTTGGATGTAGAGAATGAGACCAAGGAAAAATGGCAGGAAATCTTTCGAATCAAGAATGATGGTGAGCAAGTTGAAGTTGAAATAGTTGATGTCACCGAGCAAGATCCTGATATCACCGAGAAAGACCATGCTGACACTATACAAATTGATGAGGATATCATGGACACCGAGGCACAAGAATAGGAAATGATAGAAGGGAATGCATATGCCAAACTGGTATCCACTGAGTCAGTTTTGGAACAAGTTCAGCCCTATCCTTCGGTAACTCAGCCTGTTTCAACCGAGGCCCCTCAGGATACTGAACAAGGAACAAAGGGTCACAAGTCTACAAGAGGAGAAGCTACTTCTTAGGCCACATGGGAATAGACTTCTCAAGCTCCTTCTAGAACTGAAAATGTTACAACTGAGACCCCGAGCAAGGATTCACCGAAGGCTACATCAGAGGTTCAAGAAATTGACAAAAGTGTTGCCTCTACCGAGCAACCTACAGAGGGTCAACAAGCCTCCCAAGCCATTGTATTAGTTCAACCAGTAAAAACTAAAGAAAAGAAAATGAAAAAGCATAGTTTCAAACTAGATTTGTCAAAACCAATAGTGTTGCCAAATGTAGACATATCCAAATTAAAAGGGCAAGCACTCATTGAATTCGATGAACTATGCAAAGCCAAAGAAGAACAGGAAAAACAAATGGCTATTCAAAAGAAAAACAGAGTACTTTAGAAGGTGAAAGCACTATTAACAAATATGCTACCTAAAGCTACAGTGTCAAAAGATATAGCCATCCATATTCAACTAGATGAACTCCTCAATCAGATCGAGACATCTGGAGCAGACGCATCTGAATATTTGAGCAAATTGAAGGACAAAGAGCTCACTGCTAAAATGATTGAAGAGGTACAGAAAGCCATTGCTATTGGCAAAGTAAAACTTGTCAAATTTATTGCTAAGTTGTCCCCTCAACTCAAGCCTATTCTTTATTTATTTCAAAAACTCGATACATTCTCTTTATTCATTAAAGATATCAAAAATAAAACAGAAGTGATGGAGAAAGAGATCACCGATCTCTCAAATAAGTTGACCACTAAGCCAAACTCTATTCAGAATTTCTATACCAAGTTACAAAAGCTCATGGCTCAACAATTGGAACTTAGGAATGAAGAGCACAAAATAAGGATGGACATTATGACTCTTCAAACCTTATTCATTCCACACTTGTCCTTCGTCCAAGAACAGATCAACAAGTCCACCTCCCTATCCACTCAACCAGAGGGAAGCACCTTAGATGGACTAATTTCACTGTTAGCTGACATTATAGCTCAGAATTCACTCATGGATAGTGTCAAGGATGCCCTCTCTACCACTCTTACTAATGCAAGGACAAAGTACAAATACATTTTTGACCAGTTGCCTCCACCGAATGGTAACTAAGTTTTCATATTTGTCAAAAAGGGGGAGTATAGTATCAAAGTATCAAAGGGGGGAGTGTAGTATATAGGGGGAGTATACCGAGCAGAACAGAGTATCCAAATGCACAGTTAATTTTGACAGGGGGAGCAGTGAACCGAGCAGTGACAACTGAGCAATTAATACAGAACATTGATCACCGAGCATGCAAAATCAGAATTATGTAAAGTATATTGATAAGGGGAGTATATCTAAATATACTATTTTATTGACAAATGTATATACTGTCTGTTTAGTCAAATTTTGTAAGTATATAGATTTTTAAGTTATGACTTTGAAAGGAGTTTTGTCAAACATTTCAAAACTAATGTCAAAACGAGAGATTGTTACTACTTACTAAGTTGTCATTAGTTTTATGTCCAAAGTCATTCTATATACTCTAGTTGGTTACTAATACCGAAACATTCAGTTGGTAAGCACAGAGCAGTCGGTTATAGAAGAAAGTAGTCACAGAGCCTAGTATACACCAAGTTGTCGACCGAGTAACACTCTATGTCTACCAAGCAGAAAAAATGATATACCAAGTTGATATAAACCGAGTGAAACGTGTTACCAGATTCATTGAACCTGGACACATGTGTGGAAATGTGTTACAAGATTGAGGAACAAAGAACCCTTATCACTTAGGCAATTGCACTTCTAGATTGTGTATGATTTTGAGGTCATCTATCCAATGAAATATTTTGTATGGTTATTCATTCAATAAATCATGTTTGTAAGATTGAAGCAATGAACCAAATCACTGACATAAGAGATCTATTTATACAGCACGAATTGGGATCAGATGGAGAGATGAGAGGTTTTTGAAGCAAGACAAGTGTAATAGATAAGGAAGCACTGAGTATTGTGACTATCAGAGACACAGAGGTCACCAAGAAGGATTTCAGAGAACAATCAAGGAACAGCGTAAATAGAAGGGTTTACCGAGTTACTTTATGGATTACCGAGGTATGCTATAAGCAAGGTAATCTCATTTTAAGCACATAGAATCTGCTATAACATTTCAGATGTAAAGTTGTAGATATTTGTAAAGATTTTATTGTAATATTTTGAGTTGTAAGAGAAACCTTTAACAGGGTAAAAGACTCTAACAAAGTCTATAAATTGTAAAGCCTTTAACTAGGTGCAGCATTTAGTTTAAGTGTTGTAAAATCCTTTAGCAAGGTAGATCTAAAGATCTTGATACTCCTAATAGGGTAAGCTATCAGAAATAGCTAAACATGTAGCTCTAATCGAGCACCCTTTATTATTGCAGTAGTGAAGTTGTGGGTGCCATCCCCACCGCAGTTTTTCTCTCTAACCAAGAGTTTCTGCGTAACCAAAATATATTTGTTATGGAGTGAATCATATATGATTGTTAATTATTTGTTTTAGCATTATATTATGTTTCAAAAATATTCAGTTTATGCATAATAGTAAAGTTATTGTTGAAGAAAGGATTTGAAGTACTGATTCACCCATCCCCTCTCAGTACATTAGCTTTCCATATTGGGCCTAACAAAAACTCCCACTTTGAGTTATTTTAAAGTGTTTGGTAGTAAGTTCTATATCAAGAGAGGTGAGCATTTGAGAAAATTTGATGCAAAATGTGATGAAGGAATATTTCTGGGATATTCCACTAAGAGCAAAGCTCTCAAGTGCTACAACAATAGAACACAAAACATTGTTGAAAGTATCAATGTCAGGGTTGATGAATCCCCTGAGGAACCTGAGGTAACATGCAGCAAAGAAGTAGAAGATGAACCAGATATAGCCTTCTGGGAACCGGTTAAGAAAGAAACTTGTAAAGATCTTAGTGTTCATGTACCGGTAGAAGCTGCAGTAAGAGAAGACGAAGATGTTAGTGAAGAAGAAAAAGAAAAGCTAGCAGATCAGGCTAGAATCATTCTTAGATATGTAACGCTGCACCATGATCCAAAGCAAATCATAGGAGATAAAGATGTAGGGATACTCACTAGAAGAAAAGTGAAAGAAAACTCTTGCATGATTTCTGAATTTGAACCGAAGACTTCAAGAGAAACTCTTACAGATGAAGACTGGATTAAAGAAATGGAAGAGGAGCTAGATCAGACAGAAAAGAATGCAACATGGTCTTTGGTGCCCAGACCGGAACATAAAAATGTCATAGGTACCAAATGGGTCTTTAGGAATAAGCTAAATGAGGAAGGCACAGTTGTCAGGAACATGGCGAGGCTTGTATGTAAGGGATATGCTCAGGAGGAAGGAGAAGACTATGGAGAAAATTTTGCTCCTATGGCTAGATTAGAAGGTGTTCTAATGCTACTTGCATTTGTTGAATTTAAGGGATTTAAGGTCTATCAGATGGATGTGAAGTCTACTTTTTTGAATGGAATCCTAGAAGAAGAAGTGTACATAGAGCAACCAGAAGGGTTAACCTTATCAGAAGATAGTGACATGGTGTGTAGATTACACAAAGCCCTGTATGGACTAAAACAAGCACCTAGGGCATGGTATGAAAGACTAAACTCTCATCTTGTGAAGATTGGATTTCAGAGAACAAGTGAAGATAGCAACATCTACTTGAAATCAGAAGGTGATCAGATTCTTATTTGTGAAGTGTTTGTGGATGACATAATCTTTGGAGGAGACTATAGAATAAGTCATGCATTTGCAGATGAAATGGAGGAAGAGTTTGAGATGTCTTTGATAGGAGAAATAAAACTCTTCATTGGTTTACAGATTCAGCAAATGAAAGAGGGTATCTTTATTACCCAGTCCAGGTATGTCAAAGAGGTATTGAAGACTTTTGGCATGGAGGAAAGCAAATTGGTTGGTACACCGATGGTAATTGGCTGTAAACTGACTAAAGAAGATGATTCAGCACTGGTGAATGAAAAGGAGTATTGGTTAATGATCAGGAAACTGCACTATGTGGTACACAGCAGACTAGATATTGCTCATGCAGTGGGCCTAGTAGCTCATTTTCAAAAATGTTCGAGAGAATCCCACTTGGTAGTTGTGAAGAGGATTCTATTATCACTGTTTAAAAATAGGTGTGCTTTTTCCATTATTGGCTAAGTCTAAATGTTTTTGAGTCTAGTATGTTCTTATTGCTTCAAGGTTGTTTCAAATCCTAATGGTTTTAGGGTTTAGGTTTTAATTCTCTTTAATGACTGTTAAAAACCCTTTGGCTTTTGTTTCTACATTACTTTATTCACTTAAGTAATGGGTCCCTTTGTCGTGAAGTGTTCCCCCCCTTGTAATTTTCCTAGGCAGTCCCTTCAATTGTTTTAATTCCCGCTTTTAAATGTGCCTTCTCCTAAATGTCTGTTGGGCCTTGTAAGCATCATGTAGTTTTCTGTTGATCTGATGGTCCGTGTTGATTCGCGACCTAAAGTGCTCACAATTTATCCATCGCGAAATAGCGAAAGGCAGAAAGGTGGACCCTGCACATGGGTTCAAGCCAAAGTTAAATAGCAGTCAAGTCCCATCTGATCAGATGGATAGCATGAGTTAGTGAGATCAAGATAAACATGGTTTACTCTTCGTGAAGTCACGAAAAGGTTCGGTGGGACCCAGCAATGAGGACTTTCCCTTTGGTTAAAAGGTAATCAGGTCAGGCCAAGATCAACGGCTCACGTTGTTTCGCGTCCAAGAGATGCTTGCGGTTTACTCATCACGAAGTCGCGAAGAGGGTTCATGGGCCCAAAGGGCAGGATAAACACGAACTTAAAAGGCATTCATCTCTGTTTTGATTCGACGGTTCTCATGATTTCATGGCCATAAGTTGAATGATGATTAGTGTTCATGAAGTTGCAAAAGATAGGTGGAAGTCACACGTAGGTGTGATGTGGCAAAATAGCTACTACTTTTGCGGGGCTCGATAGGGATATGTCAAGTGACACGTAGTTCTAAAAGGATTATTAAGGGCCCACCAAGGTGTAACCAGCGGTTATGTGGGAATGATAAAAGATGGCACGTGGCAGATCTAGAATGGGACCCAAGTGATTTGCCATGGCTAATGGTTGACTGCCATGTGGAGTGTATTTACTGATGAAAAGGTGGGGTAAGTGATTCCCGGATGTAGGGCCCACTTAAAAGGTAGTCATCTCTATTTTGATCTGACGATTCTCATCGATTTGTGGCCCGAAGATGCCCATGGATTAATCTCAGCGAACTGGCGAAAAGATGGTAGGGCCCAAAATTTAAGCAGAAAGATTAAGAAGAGGTAAAGACAATGCAAGTTCCTGTGATCCAACGGCCAGCATTGCTTCGTGAAAGAAAAGAGCGTGGGTTTTATGCACTGCGAAATAGCGAAAGAGTGAAACAAAGGAAAGAATCAGAGGAATCATGACCCGTTGGAGCCATTTTTTAATTCGATTTGGTGAATTCAATTATGAAAAGAAAGCCGAAGCATGTGGAGTTAATTCCTAAAAAACTTAAATGCCAACTTGTCTTTTGTAGTCCACATCAACTTAATTGCTAATACCGTTTCATCGAAGTTTGTTGCAGAGCGAATTGTTGCAGAGTGAATTGTTGCAGAGTAATTTTCTTCAGGAGAATAATCAGGTTTTTATGCTTTTCTTGATAACTCTGGTTTGTTCTTAAATATTTGTCATGTGAATTACTTTGTTAGAGGTCTGTGTTAGTTGCTGGTGGTGTGGTTGCTCATCTAAAATGGCTCCTAGAAGAGAATTCACCAGGAAGGTAGGATACCAAGAACGAAATATATGTGATGATTTTTTAGAACAATTAACTATGTCCACCAATGCTTGGGCTAAGATCAAAGAATTAGTGCCCAAACACCCTCGTCTGAAAATTGGAGATGGCTTATATGATAAGGGTAATTGGTTGAGAGACCCTGAAATAGGAATGTCAGGCTTAGGACTTTTCAAAGTCAGTTTTGGGCAAAGAAATTCCCCTGCTCCTATGAATGGCATATGGGAACAGGATGTAGGGAAGCTAGTGGTCCCAGGTGTTTTTATGGATATAGACCTGTTAACTTTGATTGCACAGAATTATGACTCTGTGGTAAGGTGCATCCGGAACATAAAGGGGTCAATCCTGATTGAAATCAATGAAGATGAATTCAAAAAGACTTTCAAACTCAACTAATCCTCCAATTTATTGGAACCTATTGATTTTGAATCATTAGCCCAGAATTACAATGTACAAAGGGATCATCTTAGGAATGGCCCATTAAGAGATTTCTTTGTCAAGATAGGGGGGTTGATAGTTGTAGGCCCCAACACAATGGAACCATTCTCCCTCAATTTATTCACCCTGAGAGCTAAGGCTATGTATTGGGCCTTGTGCCATATCTTTGGAGAAGATGCTGAAAAGAATATGCCTACTCATTATATGTTGATGATTGCCCAAATTTTAAATCCGTCTTTGGCCATTACATTTGATTATGCTCCATACCTTGTTGATGCCATTCATAAAGGGTTAATAGGAATCAAGAATGGTAAGGTTGACAAGTCATTCGGATGGTATTCTATGTTAATGCACATGTTCCTGTTCAAGGGTGCTGACTACTTTGCAAAGGAGATGGACCTGATTAAGGTCAAGAATAATGAGGAAATGCCAGTACAATTGTGGAGTATTGTTTTATCATGGGATAGAGAGGATGCAAGTTATCTAAAGTTTGATAGATGCTTTGCATCTAAGATCAGAATCCTCTTATGTAGAGAAAACCCTAGAATCCCTAAAGCTCTATTGGAATTTATTAGACCTAAGGAGTTTGTAGAGGATATCAAGATTGCTCACAATTGGGGAGACATCTATTTGTACCCTATGTCTACTATTTTCAAAGTGTTTGGATTTAGAGTCACCCCTTATTTATTACCCTATCAGGTCCCATTGAAAATAGGGATTGCAAAAGTGCTAAGACAGATTGGAGGGGTGCAGGAGCTGAGCTGACTAACAGAGGTAAAGGGACTATTTTCCCAATGGTTACCATGGCCCACCATTTTGTAATCACTAAGGGTGGATGGAGATTCTTTGAAGATTTCTTTAAACCGTATAGGTTATCAACCGTAGTGTCAAGATGTGCAGATCCTAAGGACTTCTTCAATGGCATGTTCAGGAAAAGAGTAGTGTGCAGAGGTAGGCCTCATCAATTTCAGTTTCATGAGGATTTGATTAGAAATGAGTTCAGCTTAGATGAGCAAGAACTGAGGAAGGAGAAGTGGGTAGCATATAAGAAATCCCTTGATTTTATTCATCAGTTTGACACTAGCTATGACCCTCTGTCTAGCTTCACCCCATTTGAGGAGAAAATAAAGTTTTTGATTCTTTATTTTGAATATGTAATGCAAACCCTAAAGGAAAAAAGGGAAACCATAATGCAAAATGATCTTGATAAGGTTAAGATGGTCTTGGCCAAGCCTACTTTTGCTAAAGTAATCCCACTAGGTGACTATGCAATGCTCAAGAGACCAAAGTACACTGTAATGATGCCAGTGACAGGTGAGCCTTCCTCTTCAAAAGGAAAAAGGAAAGTTGAAGATATTGTAGACATTCAGGATTCCCCTAAGAGGAAAAAGGTGGGAGAATAAATTGAAACTGATGAGCCTCAATATCCCCATCTCAATCTCCTATCCACATTGGAGATGAACAAGTTGTGGCTGAACAATTATTGCAATTAGGGAGTCTTGGTGAGATTGCCTATACTTATGAGGAGACCCAAGAAGGGATGCCCGAAGAGCCACCAAATGCTGAAATGGATTTAACTGATGGTGAGTTAAAGGGCCAAGAATTGGACTTTATTGTTAAGCAAGCTAGTGAAGAATTCCTAGCTAACGGCAACTTCGTTACATTAGGAGCTTTTCTACAATTTCTCTAGAAATAGAACAATCAATTCAAAATTAGATGTGAGAAAAGGGTAAATGAACAGTCTCTCAAAGATGCAGCCCAAATAGAAGAAGAAGTTAAGAAAGAAATGATGAAGGAGTTCAAAGAAATCACCCCTGAGAAAGGGAGGGATATGTTGGATAAAGCTGGTGTGTTAATTCTCCCGGAATGGGATATAGCTGATGCATTGATCCTTGATGCAGTAAGAAAGGAAACAAAGCCAATGGAAGGTGTGACCTTCAACAAGGATAATGTTGCCCTTGTCCTATGGTCATTAAAGAAAGATGAGAACAGGAGGAAGAAAAATGCCTCAAATTCTAGACTCTTCAGAGGAATGATTTTCAAGAGGGTTCAGGACACAAGAGTGGTGGAGGCAGCTAATACTGTTCTAGAAATTGCAAAGTTTAATGTAGCAGTAGCAGAGAAAGAAGCCCAAGAAAAAGCTACTCTCCAATTGAAGTTGGAAACTATTTTAAAAGCTTATAATGAAGCTAAGCAAGGAATAGCCAATAGGGATAGCATCATCACTAAACTCCAGAGCCAACTGGCAAGTCAACATCATCAAGGTGAGCCTTCAACATTGATGATCGCTTCCTCTCCAGCAAGACCCCCACCTACTAGTCCAATTGTAGAATTTCCCCCTTCTCCTATGCCTTCCGATTTCCAACCGGTTGAGACTTATCAGCATGAAATGGAAAAGTTGAAACAAGCCTAGGCCTTATTTGCAAGCAAGTATGAGGAAAAGATAAAGGCAACAATTTCAAGCTTTGCTGACACTATTGATGCTCCTACAGTGTATCTCAATATGAAAAGAATTTTGGATACTCTTAATGAGTTGAATGAAGGTAAGGCTATTTTAGAGCCTATTATGAATAAATGGTTTCCCAAGGAAGTGGACTTAGAATTGATGTGTGTATCATAAGATGAGGCACAGGCTGATGTCACTATCAAGTCTACATGTAAGTTGGCAAAAGGATTGACAAAGTTGGCTGAAGGAAGAGCTAATGTGGAAAGAAAAGCTAGTTTATATCGGAAAGAATATACCGAGCATAAATTTGCATTGTTCCCTGGAGGTTTGTCAACCAGAATCAGTTAAAGGATAAGCAGGCATGGCTAGATGAGTTAGGGGATAATTTATCCTTAAGGGTAAATGAGATAATCAATACAAATGACACCTCTTTGTTTGTTAAAACAATTGAGGAAATAGAGAAGATCAAATCTCATTATGGGTTTTTGGATTCAGAGGTAAAGAAAGTGAGAAACACCTGGAAAAAATTGTTAAAGTTGAATAAATAAATTATTGGCCACTCTTGGCCTAATGATGATGTTTTCCAGGGATGGTCCCAAAAGTATGCGGTGGCCGATGTGGAGGTTCAAGAAGAAGATTCTCTTGAACAATTAGAACATGTTCCAGAGCAATTAGAAGGAACTCCTAAATGGTTAGATGATATTGTGGAGGAGCCACCAACTAAAGAAGCCGCTGAAGTAGAAAAGGACATGTAACTGCTTCTTGAGTGAAGTAGTATTTTGTAACAAACTCTCCTAGGAAATTCTGAAGCTTTGTATGCATCCATATTGTTATAAATGGATACTAGGACTAGTAGAAAGAGGATCGCAAAAGAATTGTAAGAAAACGCTGCAAAAATTTATCTGGGCTTTTCCAAGTTTTAATGGAGAATATTCGAAGGTTTTTGTAATACTTTTTTGAAGAAAATATCAATATACAGACCATCGGTTTTGAGCTTAAACTTTGTGTTGTCTTCAAATATGTTTGCAAGTGTTTATTGTTTCATTCTGAATAATCTAGGGTTATTTCATTTGAATAGGGGTTGTAAGGCAACTTTCAATAGATATGTTTCTTAGCTTTTCTCTTTAGGAGGGGAATTAAATATGTAGGAATCATTTCCACCAGTAAATTCTTTGTGGGATACTTTGAATCTTGATGAGCGCAGTTTAATTTGGTATGAACAAATTCTTATGTGTGCCAGGCATATATAGGGATCTGCAGAAGCCAAACTAATGGGATATGTGGAGATATTTGATTGTGGGAGTATTGTTCGAACTTAGATGACTCTATGACCCTGGATAAGGCACTGGTATAGATCAAGGTTGTCTATTACATATTTTGTAGGTCAATTCTAAACATGAGTACAATTTTCATTCCTTTGTTTCAGTTAGTTTTAAGGTGATTAGATCCACTAGTTTCTTTGGACTGGTTTGTTGTGGATTTATCTTTTAAAAGTGTGAATTTAGTTCACAAAGGTATACCCAAATGGATTTTAAATAAGTCCAAAGTGTAGAAGGTTAATCAAACCTTGTCATATGTTGTCCTAGAAGTTTCCTTCTCCTTAATATCTCTTCTTCATATAGGTTATCATGTCACTATAAGGATGTTAAAGTGAATCAGATTTTGAGAACAACAAAAGTGGCGACTTTGCTAGGGAGAGTCATAGTGAGAATCCAAATGTAGATATGTGCATAAATTTATAAAAAAAATCATCGTGTGTTTGTGGAATAGATTGGTGTTTCAGGAAATATAGCAGTGGTGTCTAGGAGTCTCTTCTTGAAAGTTCCCTATGTTTTTTGGATATATGATTTTGGTCTGAAGAATTGCAACATTTCTTTCAAAGCTTGTTTTCTTATTTACCATAGTCTTGTGGGTGGTGACTCTGTTATCTTGGAACCAGTCCTTATGAAGTACAAAAAAGAAAGGAAGGCAAGCATAATGCGAGGAAAAAACACCAGATCATTCATGAAGAAGCATCCTCGTGAAACTTTGCAAGAAGGTTTGCCTGAACAGTCACAAAGAGGTCAGAAGAGATCAATGTTTCATGAACCATCAAATGTTGCTTGGGTGCAAAAGAATAACAATACCGGTAAGACACCTGATCGACCTATTTATGCAAAGTCTAATTCTTCTTCCAGAGATTCTAAACATGATATATTAGGTTTCCATTCTGGATTGTTTGGAAATACAGATAATGCTCATGCTTTAAATCAAGATATATCCCATGTTAGTGTTTCTGCTAGAGATAGGACTAGTTCAAATGCAATCAGACATTCTGTTCCTAGAACAATTGATGGAAATATTAGCTTGATTGATATAGATCAAGTAAATATATCTAACTCTAAGGAGAATTTTCCTGATGAAGATAAAGTGTCCCAAGAAATAGAAGATTTAAATAGGAGGTTTCACCACTTAATCTCCTTAAGAGCCCAAAAGGAAGCAAATACGGAGAAGGAAGTTAAAGCAAAACTAATGGAGAGAGATAGGCTTCTTAGACATATAGCTGATCTTGAGGTATTGGCCAAGCAAAAAGAAAAGAGTGATGAGGAAGGCCCTGTGATCCAAGAGATTTTGATCCCTAAGGCTAAGCCAGTATATAGGTCAGTAGTCCAACCAAATAGGGAAATGCTTAGTGATTCACAGCCTCCTCAGAATAATGTTGATAAAGGGAAACAGAAATGGGTGGATGATGGAACTGGATCTAGAAATACAAAAGAAATTTCTCATAGGCTTTCAGCACATGAGAAAGAGATGGAAAGAATGAGGAAAGAAAAAGAGGATTTACAAATGGAGTTAGAGAAAGCTGAGTTGGAAGCAGCTAATCAAGAAGTTAAAAGAAAAAATAGCTACTTAAAAGCTCCCCCTATTATTTTTCCATCAGAAGGTCTTAGTAAGCTTGATCCTCAGCAAATTTCCCTTCCCCCGGTTAAAATTCAGCCTACTGTGCCTACTAATATAGCAACAGTTAGTCAAATCCCTGTGAACAATCAGCATAGCCAAATATCTCAGTCCCCAATTCCAAAAGGCAGAATGAACATGGGAAACAATAATGTTGCTAACCTTTTTCAAAGGAGTCCTATCAATTTGGAACAGTATAGAAAATTGTTCTTTGATGGGATCCCAGGATATCCCAACCATGTTCCCACTGAGTTAAGGGACAGACTCCATAAATTTGCTGGAAATAATGCAATTAGTGCTGAAGAACATTTGAAATCTTTTGGGGACCTAATAAATGACTATGAAATAGTGGATGAGGATGTCATAATGAAATTGTTTGTTCAGTCCCTGGTTGATGATGCAAGAGACTGGTACAGAGGTCTTCCAGTTAATAGCATTGGGTCATGGGAGGACTTTAAGAATTGTTTTCAAGAACAATACAGTGATAAAACAAATGTGAGCTTCATGCTCAATGAATTTAATAACATCAGAAAATCTAATAATGAAATGGTCACCGATTTCAATGCCAGATTTCAAAAGGCCATGCATAGATTATATCAGGTGATGAGGTTAGATGATAACATGTGTTTGAACACCTATTATAATGCATTTGATTCTAAGATAGCCTATATCTTGAGAGATAAAAATCCACATAACTTGAGGGATGCATTTAGGAATGCCATTAATGTGGAAAGCAACAGAAAAGCATCTAGGAAGTTAGGAAGGAGAACAGATGGTAGGTTATGGCAAGAAACAAAACAGCAACCTAGCAAAGCTGCTAAGGAGGAAGACAAGATAGAAAAGTTGGTCATTGCTATGAAGGATCCGACTGCCAAGGTAAACAAAAATGACAAGCCTCATTATAATTGGCAAGATAGACCCCCTAGACTGCATGACATGCCTTATAATACCAACTGGAAAGATGGTAAACCCCAAAATGAGAAGCCTAAAATTGCTCAAAATCAGGACACTCCAGATCCCTTAAAAGGGAAAAATGTCCATAATATAGAAAATACTCCTTGGTGTATTGCTTGTGATGGGCCACATTCTCCTCATCAATGTGCAGTAGCTCAAGCTCTTGAAGAATCCATGAGACAAGAAGCTATGCCTGACATTAACATGTTTGAGACTATTATAGAAAGTGATGAGGAATCTATACAAAGTGAATATAGTGATATGTTGGATAATGAAAGGTTTGTACAAGGACAACTAACTCTAGACTGGCATCCTACCTTGAATGTGGTAACAATTGAAGATGAAGAAGTTCATCTTAGAAGGCCTAGTGAGGAAGAAGTTAAAAGTCTCACCAAAGCTGCTATTGCTAAAGAAAAACACAATTATAACTTAAGGAGCACCAAGAAGGACACTGATCAGGGTGAACCTGGTTCCATGTTCATAAAAGAGATTACTCAAAAGGGGGCAACAAGTAGTGCTACTACTTTCACTAAAATCGGTCAAGACAAGAAGGAACAGGTTAAAGATGTACCCAAGAGTACAGATGATAAAAATACCAGTGATATACAAGGAGCTGCCACAACAAAAAGGGCAAGTCATCTTAAGGCAGAAAGGGTTAGATCTAATAATGATTTAAGCGGTAGTTCCACATTTGACATGGCTCAAGCTCTTACACAAATGAAGGTCACTGTCCCATTAGTAGAATTATTGAAAATAAAAGAGCATAGGGATGCAGCTTTGTCTTTGTTTTCTAATATATCTGACAGTGACACAGTCCTACCCACCGGTTCAGCTAAAACTGGAAAGGATCAAGAATTCCAAACCCCAGAGGTTTATGTTGGAACCACTATCACTCAAGAGCCTTCACAAGTAGATCCTTTCTATGTTACTTTGTTGGTAAATAACCGGTTGATAAAAAATTGCATGATAGATTCAAGAGTTGTTGCTAATGTGATGCCCTATGGTGTTATGAAAGAACTAGGACTGTCAGTAACCACAGTATATGGAAAATGCTACGCTATGGATAATAGGGAAGTACCTGTGATAGGTACAATGAGAGATGTTGAAGTAAAGATAGCAGCATTCCCTGAGGCAACTTATAAAATGGACGTTATTGTTACTGACACCAAACCCCATTATGGTATCTTATTGTCCAGGCAGTGGGTAGCAGCAGTAGGAGGAAATGTCCAACTGGATTTATCTTATGCCACCATTCCAATAAATGGGAATCAGGTCAAGTTGTATAGAGAACCACGTTCTCCTAGAGTAATTGAGAGTGTAGATCCTAATATGCTCAATTGTATGATTGATGTGGATCTTGAGAATTTCAGACTACAACCAATTTTACCCCAGTTGAAGAATACTGACCCCATTGTGGTCGAATTAGAATCACAACAATATGGTTTGTGGCAGATGTATTTTGATGGAGCTTGTTCCAAAGAAGGATCTGGAGCAGGGGTTCTTTTTGTATCCCCATCAGGTATAACTTTTAAGTATTCTTTCTTATTGGCTTTCCAGTGCACAAATAATACTGCAGAGTATGAAGCCCTGCTATTGGGGCTTGAGGTTGCAAAAAGGCATGGAATCTAGTTGTTGACAGTGTTAGGGGATTCAGAATTGGTTGTCTCTTAGGTAAGGTCCAAATATGCCTCCAAAAATGATAGATTAAAGAGATATAAACATGCAGTTTGGGATGTCATTGAGCATTTTAGTGCATTTTCTATTTATTGGATAGAGTGATCAAAGAATATTATGGCAGATTTTCTAGCTAATGTTGCATTGAAAAATGATGATGCAACACTAACCAGCATCTCCACTGTGGAAATAAAATCTAGGCCTGCCATCCCTGATAATGTGTATAATTGGCAAGTTTTTGCTGATGAAGAAGATATTCTTAGGTTCATCCAATGCATTGATGATTATGATGGACATAAGATTGATTTCAATCTACTAGTGGAGGTGGTTGACAATAAGGAAACAGTGTTTCGAAACGACTTGGTCCAGTTGGAAACAAATGAGATACCTAAAGGATTCGTAGAGCTAGAGAGCATGTTCAGTTACAATGACAGTCACTTAAATCAGCAGTCTACCATCAAGTTGGAAGAATTGGAGGAGGTAAACTTGGGGAGTGAATGCATGATTCTATCTATGCGATTTCGTGATGAAGTAAGCTTGATTGCGTGATGAAAAATCTTTTCTTGAAGTTCGTGCAACCTGCAAAAAAATAAAAAAAATCCGCACAATTTGCAAAAATCACAGAGAACACAGAAAAAGGTTAGATTGTTGTTAGTTCATGTCGGGTTCACCAAAATGTAACGCATCCTAGAATTCATCTTCAAATAAACAAAGCTATCAATTAGAAACACTAGGTAAATCACGAATCCCTGTCTAATTAACAAATCTAACAAACTAGACAATGAAATAATACAATCATCAAGCAAAATAGGAATTAAGAATGAAATCAATTCAAATAAAACTCCCTATTCCAAGATGTGCATATTGCTTCCATTGCTCTTCTTCTCTTCATGGTATGATGGCTTTCAGATATTGCGCTGGTAACCTGCAAGTGACACAAAGATTCGAAGTTCGTGATTGTTGAAAATGGAGATTGGATGCTCAATTTATAGAAAATTGGAGAAGATTGATTGAAAGGTGGAACAGAATGATCAAGAGGTGTAAACTCAGGTGAGCTCAAATGCAATTTGATAGTTGAACTGTTGATTGTAGGAGTGGAACTCAATAGATTCAATAGATTAAAGGAGTCAACTGATTGATGAAAGAGTTAACTGAAGGAAGAAAAGGAATGATTGGAGGAAATAAAGAGGATGACACAAAGAGCTAAATTTAGAAAAAGCTAACTGAAGGATGGAAATAGAAGTTGGAGAGATAAATGATTTAATTAATTAATTGATTTAATTAATTAATTTAGCATGTGCTTGCATTTAGATTTAAATTATTAATTTAATCTTTGCATGAGATATTATTCAAATAATTCAATTTAGCCTTTGAATATATTTAGAACTTGACTTTAATTTTCAATTTGATCTTTTGAAATCATGCACATGTGATGAATTTGGAAGAAATTAGAAGAATATGAAATTAAATGAAATTAGAATTTGGGGATTTGGAATTGGAAGAATTAATTAGCTAATTAAATAATTTAAAGAAACTATTTAATTATTTAGAAATGGAATTTAATTAAACAATAAAGACTATTTAATTTAAAGGATTAAATCACAATTAATTAAATAATAAATATTTAATTAATATTTAGAAGAGGGTTGAATGATTAGATGATTAGATATAGAAATTGAGTAATTAGTAATTTATTTAAATAATGAAGATTATTTTAAATTGGGAAATTAATCAAAATTAATTAAATAATAAATATTTAATTAATATTTAGAAAATGATTAAATGATGATAGAATAGGAAATAGAATAATTAGTTTATTTAAATAATAAAGATTATTTAAATTGGGGAATTAATCATAATTAATTAAATAATAAATATTTAATTAATATTTAGAAAATGATTTAAATGATTAAATGATGATAGAATAGGAAAATAGAATAATTAATAAGATGATGAGGAAAAATGAAATTAGAAGAAATAGATTAATTAAATTAATTAAATAATTAAAGAATTATTTAATCAATTAGATGAATAATTAGTATATGATCAATGAGACATTTTTAGGTGTCTACATTTGCCCCTCTTTGAGACAAAGTCGAAATGACATTGTTTCAAAGAAAATGAAAAATTTTTGCTCTAGTATTGCCCCGGTGACGCTTAGGGTGTAATGCCCCCTCGAGAGATTGTTTGTGCATTAAAGACATGAATGATCTCTCGAAAAAAGAAGAATGTGAGATGAAAGAATGGCTAGTTGATTAGAGATAGAGATAGGTGATGTGAAGATGATACTGAGATAGAATATGAGAGAATGAACCTTAGAATGAAGTAGAACAATGTTAGATGATAGAATATGATTTAGAAAGAGATGATGAGAAAAGAATCAGTAAACTAGCAATAAACATGTGAGATGAAAATGAAATTGAATGAATCACAAACCTGTGTCACATATTTTATTGCGTCAATATATATTCATCATTGAGCCTTATTATTGAACAATGGAGCTTAGCACATCAGGGTATAAGGAACCAAGATGTAAAGATATCTCATTGAAGAAACAAACACATAGCAGACAAGGAGTGAACCCTCCATTCTGGGAATTGTGTTAGGGGTCGAGGTATGTGTGGTGATTTCACCTTGATGTGAAGGCTCTTATCACAGACACCCACTAGAGCAATTTCCCTAGAATTTCATCAGTTCACACCACAAACAGCAAACAAAGAAAAAGATAATGCTCATCATAGCTCCTCTAGTCACTTTTGGACATCCTTGAGTAGCATAGAAACAATATCTAGTGCCAAATGATAAAAAGATAAAGACTGACCCGGACAAAATTCAGCAGGTATACTGACCTTGTGCCTTCGTTCTCAGTTGTTTGATGTGACGGTTGATAATGTCTAATCTCAGAAAGTTGTGGACCCCGTTTAAGTCTGACCTGTCTGATTTCAAGTGTATCCTCTTCTATTTAAGACAAGATAATGATCACGTTGATATGGATATGATACGATTGATAAGACAGTTTGATCAATTGATTGCAGATGTTTGACTGGATAGTCGTATCCTTTGTTAACTTCATGTGAAGTGTTTGCTGGATATCTGCTAGGGTATTTGTTTCTCACAAGACATGTTGTTGCAAGCTTTTTGATTGATTGATTTTCGATTTTTAGTTCTTTTCCAAGAGTTTTTTCGATGTTTTTGGATTATGTAGATCGATATTTGAATGTTTTTGGTTGATTTTTTCAAGACTTTATCTGAATGTTTTTAGTTTGATTTTTTCAGGATTTTATTTGAATGTTTTTGGTATTTTATTTTTTTTCATTGTTTTTGGTATATTTTTTCAGGACATTATACGGATGTTTTTGGTTGATTTTGAGGTTTTCAATTTATTTTTTTGGACTTTTTCAGGACTTTATCTGATTTTTTGGATTTTTTCAGGACTTTATCTGATTTTTTGGATTTTTTCAAGACTTTATCTGATTTTTTGGATTTTTTCAAGACTTTATCTGAATTTTTGGATTTTTTTTAGGACTTTATCTGATTTTTTGGATTTTTTCAGTTATGCCCCCAGTGTGCAGACCCGTATGACATGATGATCTGTAGAATGTGTGTGGAGACAAAGAAATTTTTGACATGACCTATGTGAATGCAATGCAGGATGAAGCTGCACTTCCTATTCGAACAAGGTTGACTGTCTTTGTTTTTTAGCATTTTTAATACACTGATTGAAAATGAAGGTGCAAAACATTTCGTAGATAAGCGGTCAATTGATCTCTAAGACCCTTCAGAACATTCATCTCAACACACTTAGTGACTAGGATTTACAAATGGAGACGTGGAAAAATTCCCCATTGGTTCTTGAAACTTTGATCTTCTTTTGCCCATGTGTGTGCAGATGAGTTAATTCCTGCTCTTGTGTTCACTAAAGATCCTTAGCATCCTATATGACTAGCTACATGGTTTTTCTAACTTCAAAAGCATCCTGAATAGAGCCTCGCTGCCAGCAAGCCTTGAGAGCTCCGACGAGGTTATAGACTGTAATTTCTCAAATATTGCTCCATTGCGAGTAAGCGTTCATAGCCCTGATCGAGTTACTAGCATGTTCCCATAGTCAAGCTTTTTATCGTATTTGTATACATGATATTTCAGTTATATATCATTGCTCTTTTTGCCTTTAGATGGATATTTGGCATAGCTCTTTTTATTTTTATTTTCTTGCCTTGACTTGTAAGTAATGAAACCTACTTGGGTGTGACAATTGCAGCGGCGCTGAAGTAGAATTTTAGATTTTTCAGTAGTCATATGATCAACTAGGTGTCTAGAATGACTTAGAGATCTCGTTAAGGTGTAAGATATAGCAATTGATAGATTGTGGGTTACCAAGTCTCAAATAGTGAAATCACTACCCAACCATAAGTAAAGCGTTGTCGCAGGGTAATGTTGAGAATGAATAAATTTAGAACCCCAAAGACTTCATGTCCGAATATCTAAGAAAGGCGATGACCCTTGTTTTCTTTTCAGGATGCAAACGAATGATAAACTTGAACAGTTGCCTTGTTTTATTTGATGCTTCTATGTGAGAATGCAGAACTTTAAGAATGCGATGCTTTTGAAAAATAAACTATATGTAATGCAGTGTTTTAAATGATATTATATGCAATGCGGAAAGTAAAACCTAAACTACACAGCCTTTAGGTGTAATACCGCTTAAGATGCATGTTGTTCATAGGGTCAGAGATTGGATTTCCCTCCAAGGTAGCCAAATGATAGGCACCATTGCCTATGACCCTTGTTATAATGAAAGGACCTAGCCAATTAGGTTCGAATTTCCCTGGCCTTTCTCATTCTGCTAAGTTCCTTTGATTCTCTTTAAGTACTAGATCCCCCACTTGAAAGGTTCGTGGGCGGACCCTTTTATTATAGCTTCGCCTCAGTCTATTTTGATATCTTTGTAAATGATTGAATGTTGTTTGTCATTTTTCATCAAGGGTTTCTAGTTCTTGCAACCTCGCTACCCTATAGTCTTCTTCTGATATAATGTTTTCTAAGGATACTCTTAGAGATGGTATTTCTATTTCAATGGCGAGTATCGCTTATGTACCATAGACCAAGGAATATGGTGTTGCTCCTGTAGGGGTGCGCACTCATGTTCTATAAGCCCAGAGAGCGGGATTTACCTGGAGATGCTAGTCCCGTCCTGTGTCAGTGACTACTTTCTTAAGAATTTTCAGTATTGTTTTATTTGTAGCCTCTTCTTGTCCATTACTTTGTGGATAATATGGCGTGGCAAATCTCTATTGTATGTGAAATTTGTCACACAATTCTTTCACTTCCTAGTTTTTAAATGGATGCCCGTTATCTGTAACAAAGCACATTGGAACTCTGTATCTACATATAATGTAGTTGAGCATAAATTTTGATATCTACTTTCCCGTAGTGTATGTTAAAGGAATTGCCTCAACCCATTTTGTAAAGTATTCAGTGCCTGTCAAGATAAACTTGTGCCCATTGGATGAAGTAGGGTTGATTCTACCTACAAGATCTAATCCCCATTGCGAAAATGGCCATGGTGATGTGATGGGTTGAAGATCTTGTGATGGTGCATGAATAAGGTCTCCATGCATTTGGCATTGTTTACACTTCTGTACATACTTGTAAGCATCTTTTTCCATGGTTGGCCAGTAATACCCAGTTCTCAGTAGTTTCTTTGACAATGGCGGACCGCTTTGGTGAGCCCCACAGATTCCATCATGGACTTCTTTTAAAGCAAGGTGTACTTCATTCTCATCCAGACATCGAAGAAGAGTCCCATCGAAACCCTTTCTATACAGAGTATCAGCTATGATGGTGTATCTAGATGCTTGACGAATAAAGGTCTTCTTTTGATTTCTGGACAGATCTGGTGACATGTATTGGGTATTCAAATATGTATATATTTCATTGTACCAAGGTGATTTTGGTCCCACAATTTCACATACATAGTCTGATAGGGGGGTCTCATATGCAGGTAGCATTAACTATTCTATGATAAACTCAAATTGAGTTTCATTAGCAGGCATATTCAGAAGAGACCCTATTGTTGCTATTGCATCTACTGCCTTGTTTTGTATTCTAGGGATTTGTTCGAAGGTAATTTTGCTAAAGTGCTCCTTGTAATCTTCAACCAACTTCTTATAAGGCATGAGTTTGTCATCCTTCGTATTGTAAGCATTATTGACCTAGTTCACAATCAACTGTGAATCACCATAGACCTGTAACTCTTGTATTTTTCATTGCACAGTTGTACGAAGTCCTATGAGGAGAGCTTCATAGTTTGCCATATTGTTGGTGCATGGGAAATTGATCCTAAATGACTTAGGTATAACATCCCCTTGAGGAGTAATGAAGACAATACCTGCTCTGGATCCGTGATTTGTATATGATCCATCAAAGTACAACTTCCACATTATTGAGGTAGTTAGTGTAAACATGGATTCATCTAGAAAGTCTATCAGCAATGGGTGACTGTCTTGTATAGGAGCCTCTGCTAATTGATCTACTATGATTTTTCCTTTGATAGCTTTTTTTGTGTATGTATTCTATATCAAACTCACTCAAGATCATAACCCACTTAGCCAATCGCCCAGTCAATGTTGCTCTGCTTAATAGGTATTTGAGTGGGTCAAACCGTGCAATGAGTTGTACCTTATGACTCAACATGTAGTGTTTGAGCTTTTGGGATGAAAATATTACTGCTAAGCAAGCTCTCTCTATGGGGGTGTAATTAAGCTCATAACCGATTAGAGTCCTACTTATATAATAAATGGCTCTTTCTTTTCCATTTTTGTCATGTTGTGCCAATAGAGCTCCCAGAGCTGAGTTTGTTGCTGATATGTACAACAATAGAGGTTGTACTGGAATAGGGGATATTAACACTGGTGTGTTCAAAAGATACTCTTTTAGAGCTTGGAAAGCTTCCTGGCATTGTTCTGTCCATTTAAAAATAACTCCTTTCCTAAGTAAATGCTAGAATGGGTGACACTTATCTGCCAATTGTGCTATGAATCTCCTTATGGATTGCAATCTCCCTTGTAACCCACTAAGTTGTTTAAGTGTTGATGGAGGTTGCATATCAATGATTGCCTTGAACTTGGCAGGGTCTATTTCAATTCCTCTATTTGATACTATAAACCCTAATAGTTTACCTGTTGTTACGCCAAACACACATTTCTTTGGGTTTAATCTGACATTATATTGTTCCAACCGATCAAATATCTATGTAAGAACTACAAGGTGACTTTCTCTGGTTTGAGATTTAGCCAATATGTCATCCACGTAATCTTCCATTATGTTATGGATCATGTCATGAAATAATGTTGTCATGGCTCTTTGGTATGTTGCGCCAGCATTTTTAAGACCAAATGGCATCACATTCCAGCAGTGCGTTCCCCATGGGCATGTAAAGGCCATTTTATGTTGATCTTCTGGTGCAATTTTAGTCTGGTTGTATCCTAAAAAACCATCCATTAAGGATAACATCTCATTTCCAGCTGTTAGGTCAACTATCATGTCGATATTAGGTAGCAGGAAGTCATCCTTAGGGCAAGCTTTAGTTAGATCTTGAAAATCGGTATAGATTCTGATGCCTCCCATGGGCTTAGTCACAGGTACCAGGTTTGATATCCATTCCGCGTAGTCAATAGGTCTGATAAAACCTACTTCCAGCAACTTTTGTAATTCTTTTTTACCCAGTAATGCGATACTTGGATGCATTTTTCTCAATTTTTGCTTGTAAGGTTTAACTCCTAGTGTCAATGGTAAATGATGCAACACTAATTCAGAATCTAAGCCCGGCATGTCTGAATAGGACCAAGAAAAGTTGATAGGTCGTTGTTTGAAAAAATGAATGAATCTATCTTTTTCTTCTTTGCTCAATGATTTTGCCAGATGGATGTTATGTACAACTTCCCCTTCTGCTATGTTTACTTCTTTTGTTTCCTCTTTAAGTAATGCTAAACTTTCTCTTTCCATAGGAAGATTACCCAAATCACTTTTGTCATTATGGGTAGTTTGATTCTTATCTTCTGTTTGAGAAGTACTTTCTTCTCCAAAGTATGCCATTCTATTTAGGTCTATAGCAAACCGTGCTTTATGATCACCTTGCAGAAATCCTTCTCTGACTCCTAGAAATTCTGAAATTGCTTCGTCATTTTCAAACCACTCCAGCGTTGGTTTTCCTTCTTGCCCCCAATCAATCAAGTGTGAATGTACTAGGGGTAAATCATTATTCTCTTCTATAGTAGAGTCTGATAACATGAAGACTTGATTGTTTGATATTACACTTTCTGGTGGGGTAGAATCATGGAGTGATAAGAATTCATAGTCATGAGAATCTGTCTCACTGTCAATATATGTTTCATCATATGGGCTATCATCACTTATTTCTTCTTGTTCCTGTCCCTGATTCCATTGTAGATTGACTAGTCTTCTTTGTACATTAGTGACTCTTCTTAAGCCAGGTATAAGCCTTTGCAATCTTTCTTCATCTGTTTCATTAGGTTGAGCCTGAGTTGCCTCTCATGGTAGAAGTAGTGACAATAACCATGGGTGGGATTCAGGTGGTAGGGGTAATCCTGCATCTATTGACACATTAGCTTGTACTATTGTGTCAATAACTGTATCATTTTGTAACTCTGCAGTAGGTTCTTGCAAGAGTTGTCTCATGTCTTCCTCATCTGATTCTGCGCTAGGTGATGTAGGTACCTGATTGCCTATTTGAGATGAAGATGGAAGAGCCTGTGTGGACAAATTCCTTTGTGATATGTAATCTGATGGTTTGCTTGGTCGATTTAGTATATCAAGGGTACGATGTCTGGCTTGTGTGATATGTTGTACATGGTTGTATCCCAATCCTTGATTTCCTAGATTATCATTACGAACAACAAGTTCTAGTCTTCCTTGTTTTTGTAACCCTAGGCCTATGGTACCATCATATCCATGTCTTTGGAGTATTTTGAATCCATTGTCGTACTAATCTGTATGTATTCTGGGTGTTGTCATATGATCTTATTCTCTATATATCCAATGGTTAACATCTTCATTCAAGGATTCTTCCTCTAAGTCTCCCCATCTAATGAAAGAGCATGAGTCTAAGTATCTGACAATTTCTTTTCCTTTGTCTTTCTTTTGTACTATAGTATGAGGTTTCCCAAAGGACTTAGGAGAAAGAGATAATTGTTTCCCATTTGAAGTGTTTGCAATAGAGTATTCTCCACAACCCATATCCTTTATTTGTAAGGAGGATGTCGTAGGCATATCTTTTTGTGTTTCTATGATCTTTAATGTTTCCAACTGTGTAGTGAGAGGTGCAGCCTGATTGATAGGTACTTGATTATCTATACTATCTTTTAGATAATTACAATGTTGGAATGGATTTGGATCACCCTTTATGGTAATTTCAATACCATTGTATGGGAATTTGACACACTGATGAAATGTGGATGGTACTGCTTGCATGGTGTGGATCCATGGGCGGCCCAATAACATGTTATATCCTAGTTCTTTGTCCAAGACTTGAAAAGCGACCTCTGTCGTTATTGGTCCTACTTGTACAGGTAATGTTACAATGCCTTTAGATGGATGTCCTTCATCATCGTAAGCCTTGATGTTTATCCTTTTGGAGGAATCAATGTGAAGTTCAGAATATCCTAATGCTTTGACTAGCTTTAATGTACAAATGTTTAGACTGGCTCCCCCATCTATAAGTACTCTTTTGATCCTTTTCTTGTGAATGTAAGCTTCCAGATGTAGTGGGTCATTATGAAGCATTTTATCACTAGGAATATCTTTCTCTGTAAATGCAATATGTGTACCTTGTGTCAGATTTCCTACCATAGACTAGAAGGCACGTTCATCTATATCTCTGTCTACTACTAAATCTTGGAGTGTTTTGTCCATTATAGCTCTATGATTGGGTGAAATACGCAGTAGTTCGAATAAGGATATTTGTGCCAGAGTTTTCTTAAGTTGGTCAACTACATTGTAAGTCCCTACTACCGGTGGATGATTTTGTGGTATCCCTTGTAAGGTTACCTTTGACCTACGAGTAACGACTGCACAATCTCTATCTCTGGGAGTAATTGTGATTGTAGCAATTGTATCATTGGTATCATAAGCTGTTTTATCTAGATTTATACTAAATCCTTCTTCATAGTCCCAATGTGTATGTTTGACATTCATAATATGTTCAATGAGTCCATCTTCAAACCAATCTGAGTGAGATGGTTGATCCTACCCCCAGTCTTGGAGACAAAGATTCCTATCCTCATCGTACTTTGGTCCTTTGGATATCATGAAATTTTGGTTGTCATCTTTATGAGTGTCTTGATATTGGTCTTCCTAATCAGATGTTTCTTGTGAATCTTTGTTTGTCGTATCTCCTGAACTAATGGCATGAATAGTGTAGTCGTATGAGACTTTCGTGTTGTTAGCCATGTTGTCTTGGGTACCTGATGTGGTTTCTTTTCCCTTGTCATGCTTAACAAACGGATCCTTAAAAATCATATGATTTGTGTTTGCTGAGGTCTTATCCATATCAATTGTGATGTCCCCTTGGTCTATCATATCTTGGACCAAGTTTTTTAGTTTGTAGCAACTTGCCGTTTTGTGGCCTTTAGTCCTATGATAATCATAGAAATCATTGTCATTCCACCATGTGGGTTTGAATGGACCTAGTTCATATACTCTTACCTTAGGTAGAGTGATCATGTTTGTCTGTATTAACTTTTTGAGCACCGACTCAATAGGTTCTCCTAAAGGTGTGTAATTTCTTCTTGGAGTGTTTACCCTAGGGTATCTTGTGTTCGTATTTTATGTAGCATTTACATTGGTGTTATTCCTAGTATGTGGATTTGTTGACTGACTCATTCCAAATGATAAAACAGGTTGGGTTCTGTTTATAGTTCTAGCGTCTACAATACCATCATTGGTCATGTTTTTGTTTTTTGACCAAAACTTAGATTTGTCACTATTGTTTGTGTTGCCATACTTAATAAGACCTTGTTCTATCAAGCCCTTCTCACATTTGAGAGCCTTTTCTGTGATTTGTTTGAATGTGGTAAGGCACTGCATTTGTATTGGATACTTAATCTTTGGAATCAAGTTTTTTGTAAACATATCCACTTGCTCTGCTTCTGGGATAACTGTCTTGCATCTTCTGTAGAGAGCCCTCCATCATTGTATGAAGGATACAAATGTTTCATTCTCATATTGCTTAGCTGCACATAAATCCATCAAAGTAACTGGGGTGTCAATGTTGTGCGAGAAGTTTGCAATAAATTGTTCAGCTAATTCTCCCCATGATGTGATGGTTGGTGGTAGATGTGAAAACCACTCTAAAGCCAGACCTCCCAAACTTTTAGGGAATAGTCTCATTAGATAAGTATCTTTCGAGGCAACTTCTATACATGCCGTAAAAAATTCTCTGATATGATCTCTAGAATCACCCTTCCCTCGATATCTATCAAATTTGGGTGTTTCAAAGTGTTGTGGGAAAGGTGGCATGTATATTGTGTGATCAAATGGATAAGGACATAAGTCTTGCATTGTGTAGCTCTTTTTATCGGTACCAGTTTGCATGGTCGTCATCTGTTGTTGCAAACTCTGTATTTGTTGTGTCAAAATATCGGTTGATGTCAAAGGTATACCTTGTGTGTTTGTATGTCCCACAAAAGGATTCATGGTTGCATAACTAGAAGGTTGTTGGAATGTACCAAGATTATAACCTTGTGTGTTGTGTGTTCCCGTAGGTACTGTAAAATAGGCGATATGTGAACCCATGTTTGGTTGACTTGTACCTGTTGTATTGGTAGTACCTAGGTTTGGATTTTGATAACCATATGTGGATCCCATAGAATAGGAAATTGGAGGTTGGTTTACACTTGTTGCTTGCATTTGAATAGGTGTTGAGATACTTGACATTATCGGTAGGCTCTGTGATGGTATACTAGCATTGATCACTAAAGATGACACACTTGTTTGAAAGTTTGCACTTGTGTTGACATTTGTTGGGAGAGGTATGTTTTGAGGAAGACTAGAGGTTGTTGCTTGTATTTGCATCAAGGGTAATGTTTAATTGTTATCTTGACCTAAAGTTTTTCCTGGTGGTAAAATCTTTGTGACATCAAAATCCTCAGGTAATTTTGCCCCATTTTGTATTAACAGCGAAAGATACTTGTCCCTATCACTATGTATAAGTGCATCTAGGATCATGAGGACATGCGGGTCTTGTTGTGTGGACTCAATTTCTTCCTTTGTCAGATGTTGTTGTAATTCGTTTAAGGTGGACATTGTCTGTGTACTTGAGTGTTGACCTGTTGACATGTCCATGTTCCAAGTAGGGTTTATAGACTGTGTGTTGTTCGGGTCCATTATTCCTTTTTCTTTCTGGGACCTTGTGACGGGCATCTAAAAATGTCCTATATGATGATGGTTCTATGCAAGATGATGACCTAACACTAGACAGTAGACGTAAATATGAGGTATGCAATACTATACTAGACTCTCTATTGAGGATTTTGATGTGAGACCTTTTTAGCCTTTCTAGCTTTCTCTAATGCAAGTCTTTCTATTTGTTGATGAAATTGTTCGGCCTCAATCTCTCTATCAATCTTATGGGAAATCTTAGACTCAATATCTATCTCATATATAACTCCCATATACTGGGGTGCGCTTCTTCTTAAATCCCAAGCTAAGTTAGCTAGACCATCAATGATTTCTCGTTGACCGTCATTTGGAACTAGATTAGGTTGCTCGAAGGGGAGCAAGCCATCACCTAGGAGACCCATGAAGGCACATGCTATGGACCTATAAATGATAATGGACTTAGACGTATATGAGGTCTAGGTGCAGACGTATATGAGGATGATAATGCAAAAGACTTAGGATGATAATGAGGACCAAAAATGGGACTATGCAAAAGACTTAGGACAATAATGAGGACGTAAAATGGGACTATGCAAAAGACTTAGGACGATAATGAGGACGTAAAATGGGACTATGCAAAAGACTTAGGACGATAATGAGGATGTAAAATGGGACTATGCAAAAGACTTAGGATGATAATGAGGACATAAAATGGGACTATGCAAAAGACTTAGGATGATAATGAGGACGTAAAATGGGACTATGCAAAAGACTTAGGACAATAATGAGGATGTAAATGAGACTATGCCTAAGATCACAAGTATGTAAGGATGTTTTGAGAATCAGTTTCAAAATGGACTTTGTTTTTGGTAACTTCATGTGTAGGACAATGTTTTGTAGTTTTCCAAATTTGAGAACAATGGTTGGCAGGTATGTATAGCTAACTAACTCAATTTTCAAACAGTCTCAGAAAAATCGGAGATACGTGGGATAGGGCCTGAAATAGCCCAAGGGACTGACTCAATACTGGTCTAGTACAATGATACATAAAAAAGCATGGAAAACAGTCTTAGGCTGGATATTGGACACCATTCAGTGAGGCCCTTACAATAAAATACCGAAACAAAATGAATAGATAGAGAGTCTGGCAGCACTAGCTCCACTCCATAGCACACACTTCTCGGGCATGCCAGTCTCTCTTACCCCTAACATCTGAAGATCTTTTAGCTGAGGGATTACTATATCATAGTGTAAGGTACATGAAGGGTATCTATGGGGTACGATCCGCACTCCCGGAACCACTGAATGTAGGATTTTTGGCAACTAATTTGGTTCTTAGTATTAGGTTTCAAGGGGTCTCGATCCAACGATGGATTCTCAGAGAAAGCCACTTAAGACTTTAATTGAGCTTATCGGTGCAAGGAAGGCCCCCACATACGTTGAATTCACTCAACACTCAAGCCGCCTGACCAATATATTTATATAGCGGCTCGAAAAACCCGCTCGAGAGTACATTGGGAGAGATGATATCCCCAACGCATCCCAATAAGAAGTACCTCTATGGGGTGATGAATCCCCAGTCAAAGATACCCCTCACTACATAGAACAAAAAGAAAATTTGGATGTCGTTGTCACCTTCCTTCTTTCTCCCATAGGCCCGATGGTGGGTAGAAAGGCAGTTAGTGCAACAATAGGTCCACCCCAAACACAATAAAAAGTTCTTTTCCCTTAAGAAAATGAAAAATGATTTAACCTAATGCAGCCTGATTCACGTTCTTTTTATAGCCCAAATTTAGGTGTTAGATCCGCATGTGCATGTCAATTTTAAACACCAAATCCAATAATGAAGGCATACATGTCAATTTTAACCATTTGTTTGATTTTTAAGCACCAAAAACCAAGTGTGAGATACACGCATGTCAATTTTAGCTCATGTTCATTTTAAGCACCAACAACAAAGTGTGAGATTATCCATGCACGTTAATTTTAACTGTTGTTGATTTTAAGCACTAAAAATTGAAGTGTGAGATTATCCATGCATGTCAATTTTAACTGTTGTGAGATGTGCATGCAAAATTACTAATCTAATCCTCTCTGTGAATCCGCCACAGGCTGTAAACAAAAGATTAGTAGCAAAATAAACCAACAGAAAATAGAAACTGAAAACTTGACAGAGGCGATTGCGTAATACTACCTGAGCGATTGCGTGATACTTACTGAGCAAATGTGTGAATGTGACAAAGCGAATGCGTAAACCTAACAGAGTGAATGTGTGACTTTATCTGCTCGATTGCGTATCACTAACAGGTCGATTGTGTGACAGAATACAGACAACAACAAAAATTAGAAAAAAAAAAAAACAAGACAACTAAACCCGATCAGGAACCTACAAAACCAATTGTGAAGCCCTAGCCAAATCCCTCATCATCCATTCAATATTGATTGGATCATATTTAATTTTATAAGAAAGAACTAGGCTATTATATCTATCTAAGGCCAGTTGTTCTTCTGAATCCTGTATCAATTTTTCTGCTTGGAGAAATTTTTGATATCGTTTAGCTTCCCTCCTTTGTTGCTTTGTCCTTCTCGCACCTGAAATTTTAAACTAAACTTTTCTTGCCATAAACTGTGTTAATCAAATCCTGAAATAAAAAAGTAATTTTGATCCTTGATTAACCAAATTTAAGATAGAATTATATAGAATTAATAACAGACAGAAGAAATAAAATTGCAAGTAACCCTGCGGATGCGTGACTTAGAAAGGGCGATTGCGTGATCCTAATAGGGCGAGTGCGTGACTCTGTCTGGAATAATGCGTGACCCCAAAGGGTTGAATGCATGATTCTATCTAGGTGATTGCATGATGAAGTAAGCTCAATTGCATGATGGAAAATCTTTTCTTGAAGTTCGTGCAACCTGCAAAAAAATAAAAAAATCCGCACAATCTGCAAAAATCAGACAGAACATAGAAAAAGGTTAAATTGTTGTTAGTTCACGTCGGGTTCACCAAAATGTAACGCATGCTAGAATTCATCTTCAAATAAACAAAGCTATCAATTAGAAACACCAGGGAAATCACGAATCCCTGTCTAATTAACAAATCTAACAAACTAGACAATGAAATAATGCAATCATCAAGCAAAACAGGAATTAAGAATGAAATCAATTCAAATAAAACTCCCTATTCCAAGATGTGCATATTGCTTCCATTGCTCTTCTTCTCTTCGTGGTATGATGGCTCTCAGATATTGCGCTGGTAACCTGCAAGTGACACAAAGATTCGAAGTTCGTGATTGTTGAAAATGGAGATTGGATGCTCAATTTATAGAAAATTGGAGAAGATTGATTGAAAGGTGGAACAGAATGATCAAGAGGTGTAAACTCGGGTGAGCTCAAATGCAATTTGATAGTTGAACTATTGATTGTAGGAGTGGAACTCAATAGATTGAATAGATTAAAGGAGTCAACTGATTGATGAAAGAGTTAATTGAAGGAAGAAAAAGAATGATTGGAGGAAATAAAGAGGATGACACAGAGAGCTAAATTTAGAAAAAGCTAACTGAAGGATGGAAATAGAAGTTGGAGAGATAAATGATTTAATTAATTAATTGAATTAATTAATTAATTTAGCATGTGCTTGCATTTAGATTTAAATTATTAATTTAATCTTTGCATGAGATATTATTCAAATAATTCAATTTAGCCTTTGAATATATTTAGAACTTGACTTTGATTTTCAATTTGATTTTTTGAAATCATGCACATGTGATGAATTTGGAAGAAATTAGAAGAATATGAAATTAAATGAAATTAGAATTTGGGGATTTGGAATTGGAAGAATTAATTAGCTAATTAAATAATTTAAAGAAACTATATAATTATTTAGAAATGGAATTTAATTAAATAATAAAGACTATTTAATGTAAAGGATTAAATCACAATTAATTAAATAATTAATATTTAATTAATATTTAGAAGAGGGTTGAATGATTAGATGATTAGAGATAGAAATTGAGTAATTAGTAATTTATTTAAATAATGAAGATTATTTTAAATTGGGAAATTAATCAAAATTAATTAAATAATAAATATTTAATTAATATTTAGAAAATGATGAAATGATGATAGAATAGGAAATAGAATAATTAGTTTATTTAAATAATAAAGATTATTTAAATTGGGGAATTAATCATAATTAATTAAATAATTAATATTTAATTAATATTTAGAAAATGATTTAAATGATTAAATGATGATAGAATAGGAAAATAGAATAATTAATAAGATGATGAGGAAGTGTGAAATTAGAAAAAATAGATTAATTAAATTAATTAAAGAATTAAAGAATTATTTAATCAATTAGATGAATAATTAGTATATGATCAATGAGACACTTTTAGGTGTCTACATTCACGACAGCTGAAAAAGTATTCTTTACATCCTTAATGTTGTTCTTGATCTATGCATTAACCGGTTGTTCCTTGGACCATTCAATATCTCCAATAGTCGATAGGAAGTTCTGAAAATAGAAAAATAACTCGACTAATAACTGACCATATTTGAACTTTTGTGTATTGTCCTTCTTAATAGATTTCAAATTTTGAAATAATTGGTCTCTGATGGCTTCACAAATATCACAGACTGCATTATCAACAATCATTTTATGTGATGTGTGAATTGCTGCAGATGGAACACTATTAAGTCTACTAGAGTAGAATACCCAATAGCCTATCACCATTGTTGCAAGTTTCACCGCAGGGTCTCTAATAATGTTGATGGAGAAAGCACGCTTAATAGATGTAGAACCGGTTAACTTGAAGACAATATCCTTTGAAATTATTCTTAACACAAGAATTTCATCGGTTGAGCAATAACCTGTTACAGCCCTAATAGCTTCCTTGGTTATTATATGGGTCCTTTCCAAATACATATTCTCTCTGTGGACTCAACTCAAGATGATTCCTATGTGTTCATCCTCAAAATCTTCAAGAAAATATGTGGCATTATGAAACCCTTTTTCAAAAACCCTAGCATATTTGGTTTCAATCTTTCCGTTCTTATCACAAAGTGATTTCAGCTAAGTATAGATGTGTAGAGTTCCTAAATCTTCTATCTTGCAATCTATATAGCTGGACAAGTCACCTTTGACCACAACACCACTCAGGACTTGCAATAATACATTATAAGACATAATTTCATTTGCTTTTAGAGCTTCCTCAGTCTCAGTAGTGAGCATCAACCTTTCTACAGACTTAGAAGAAGATGCCATTCTAGTTAAACAAGTTTCAAAGTGGTATACAAAGAAATACCTTGTATATGCACGTCACCCCGTTTCCCGGTTGAAATGTCCAAATGTAAGCCCATTCGCCTCTCTTCAACTTTCGATTTAGCTTGATTTCTCTAAACACGAAACAATTTTCCAATTGACAACAAGACAATCTTGTTATGCTCTGCAATTGCTTCAAATTTCTTTTTCGAAAGAGTTAGGGTAAAAAATGATAAAGCAAAACTTGTTTTTATTCACTTTACCAACTGTAATAAATGCTCACACTTTAGGTTACAAACCCTAATTTTTATTTACCGCTTAAGTGAAATATCGGTTGATAACACGTTAACAAAAAGTCACCAAAAAAATTTACAATTCAAAAATTTGTTCCCGCTCATTTTACAAGGGCTCTAGAGATGTTTCAATGTTAAGCTCCCCTTAGCCATGTTAGACAGCCTTAAATCACCAGTGTTGGATTCTCTTCACTGGGTAAAGGAACAATTTCTTCTCCAGGAAATTCATCATCTTTCTTTTTCCAAATCTGATTCATATCTTCTCTGGTTTCCTCGACATCAACTTTCTGCTTGCCTTTCTGATCCTTAAAGGAGTTGACTGGTCTATTATTTCTTGATCTGCAAAAATTTGCCAAGTGCCCCAGTTTGTTGCAGTGGTAATAGACCATACTAGATGATCTCCAGTTCCTCTTCATGTTCTTCTTCTACAGTTCATAGCCACATGACCAAAGTTATTACAAAAGGTGCAAACAACATTTGTTGCCTTTTCCATTTCGAATGGACTAAACCAATTGCCATAGGATCTTTGCCAGTTCCGGTTTACTCGGTTATCAAAATTCCTTATCCAGTCACCATTTGGTCTAGGATGCATGT
The DNA here is from genome assembly GCF_030272615.1 of Cryptomeria japonica. Classification (NCBI taxonomy): domain Eukaryota; kingdom Viridiplantae; phylum Streptophyta; class Pinopsida; order Cupressales; family Cupressaceae; genus Cryptomeria; species Cryptomeria japonica. The sequence continues at coordinate 55,120,281 of NC_081409.1, forward strand.
GTGGTACAGGATTGTTTGATCCAAATTTTCACTCAATATGTCTATGCCCATACATTCCACATGTGTAGCAATGACCTTCAAACTTTCTAGACACATACCTAGCATTAGTATTGTAATTTGCATTTTTGTTAGGTTTATTTTTATAAACATTTGCAGTATGACCAGGCTTGTGACAAACAAAGTAGACAGGTTTAAGAACCTTCTTACCGGTAGTCTTATTGACTTTAGGAGCAGTTTTGTTCTTTGTACCAGAGGATTCACCTTTTTCAGTTGTATGAAAACCAAGTCCAGAGATATCACCCTTCATTCTCTGTGATTGAATTTGTTCTTCCAACATGGTAGAACTTTTGATGAACTTCTCCAATTTCTCATTGGCTTCAATAAGATTTTTGACAAGATCTTCATTATGCTTAGACAGGCTCTCTTTCAGAGACTATGCCAACTCAAGGTCTAGCTTTAGGTTCTCCTTTTCTTCTGTTTCAGCAATCAAGTCCTCATGTATAGTGTCTTTTTCCCATTTGATCTTTATGATCTCTTGATCTCTTACCTTGATAAGATCTTCAACAGCTCTTATGGCTTCCAGTTCCTAACTCATGCAGATAGTGAGACCTTGTAGCTCTCTTCTTAGATTCAGTTTTTCACCGTTCACCTTTTCAACTTCATCAGCTAAAGCTTCAATATTGGCTTCATTTGAAGAACTATTATCAGATATTTCTAGCAGTTTTTCAGATAGCTCTCTCCTTTTGACTTGAGAAACTTTTAGTTTGCCCCTAAGGGATTTAATTTAATTTCTTGCTAACTTCTAGCTCTCTAACCATCTTGAAGTAGCTCTTGTCCCCCATGGTAGTTTCAAGATTCCCTTCTAAGCGGTTAGGCTTCAAAAAAGTTAGGATCTTATACCAATTCATGGACTTGAAAAGCACTGAGAGGGGGGGTGAATCAGTGACACCAAGACAAACACAACTTCAAACACTAACCAGTAGATGAACTTAACCAAGCATTTAAACAAAATACATGTTATCCAAAATGAAATAACAGCATCCACATAAATTAGAACATCCACCATAACACAAGTGTTTATACGGGGAAAACCCAAATAGATAAAAACCAAGGTGAGATGGAACTCACAAGTTAACTATCTACAGCGATAGATAACTGGCTAGTTAAGGTCTTACAAAGTGCTGGGAGCGAATCTTGTTAGAGATCCCAAGCTTGATTAGAAGCTTATACCCTGTTAAGAGTACTACCCTGTTAGGAGTAACCTCGCTAGAGGATTTGAGAATCCAAACTAATGGATCACCTTGTTAGAGGATTTTTACAATGAAGCTTGTCAGAGCTTACTCGGTTAGGCGATTTGATTATGTTGTAATGATTAGAAAATAACAAGAAAGGTTTGATTAGTTCTGAGTAGTACAAGACTTTGCTTGATCAGATCATTCTAAGTACATTCAACACTACTCTCCATCTTAACACTTATCGCTCTTTAACAAAAGCTTTCACTCTTTATGCATATCAGTATTTGCATAAAATCCTCTCCTATATCAGTTCTCTCTTAAAATGATTCACTAAGATGTCATTTAATAGACATACAAATCTTATGTCGGTCATAGGAAGTCAGAACACAATTTCCTAGGTGTTGTGTATCTAGACAAGTAAACATAACTCATCACAAAAATGACCATCAAGAAAATGGTGTTGGTAACTCATCACAAAATCAGATATCGGTTAGAACAGTCAATACCGGTTGGAACAAAACATGTGAACCGTTGTCTTGGAATATTTCATTTGATCTCCATCTTCATTTTGATGCCGACTTAATGTAACCACAGGTTATCTCTTAAGCACATACCGGTTGACACAGAGTACCGCTTAGAGATAGACCTTAAACATACCGGTTAACAGTGTAAACCAATGAAGTTACATCGGTAGTCAATGTAATCATATGTGTGTGAGAGTGTTTCATCAATGACAAAAAGTGATGAATACATTACAATCATCATCAAGCCAACAAATTATGTTTTTGGTGTATGCAAATTTTAAGATTTTTTTTTAAATTATATTTATCAAAATGGAGAAAAATACATTCATACACCAAAGTTTCAAGTTATATATATACACACAAATATTGGTAAAATAAAAAAGAAAAAAAATTACTATAAAAAGAGTGATGTCCCATGTAACTTCTTTTTTTAGCATTTCATCAGCAACTAAATTATAGAGTCTATTTTATAAAAAAATTATATTCAATTTTTTTTTTTTAATTTAAATTACAAGATAAAAACAAGCAAAAAAACATGTTTCATTAGTTACATCATTTCAAAATTAAAGGCATTTTGCCAATTTCTAGTGATTCAAGTTAAAAAGTTGGATTTGGTTTTTTCTTTAATAAAAGTGTTATGCAATTTTGCACGTTTATCCAATGGCCTTGGGATGGATGACTTCAACAAAGGGGAATGACACCACCATGATATTTTCAAATGAATTAAAAATCTTTTGGTTGTAAAGGTGTGAGGAAAATGAAAAGTTTTAAGTATGCCTTTGAAAAATACCAAAAATATGCCCTAAATGGGTTGTGCACCTCCAGGTGAAATTTGAGATTTGCAACTTCCCTCCCAACAATAGTGCAACTTTCAAGAGTCATAACTTTCTATTCAAGCACCTAATTGAGACTATTTTTTCAAGTTGAAGTACTCGAAGTGCTTTATGTGCTAAAAATACCATAAACAGCATTTTGCCAATTTTTTTAGCCTCAAAATGTCATTTGAAGCCTCAAAACTCAAGCTCAAGGAATCATGTAAGACTTTTAGAAACTCAAGTTTCTAAGATTACGTCTTACATCAGCTTGAAACATACCATAATGTCTAGTTTTAAATTCTAGAGCTTTACACAAATTTTTAGGTCCTTACATGCTCAAATGAAAAATTAATTAATGTAAATACTATTAATTTATCACTTTAAAGGACTTCTTAGAGAAAATAAGTTTCATGGATATTTGTCAAACCAAAAAGAATTTTTTTTATAAAAATGAGTGATGCAAGACTCCTCTTACACATTTGGGTGCTTCTCATCAATATGTATAGGTATAGACATGTGTAGAGACAGGCATGTATGAATAGGAAATATTTGTAAATTTATCCAAGTATGAATAAAGATAACATGTATAATTTGATATATATATATATATATATATGGAACACATTCTAAATTTTGCCTTTTTTAGATGACACTTACCCTATAAATATTTATAAATTAAGGTCTCCATTGTAATCAAGAAATGACTGATTTGAAAATGATTTCTAAAAGAGAGACAACATTTTTATTATTATGATGCACAAGCAATCCTACACAAGCAAAAAGGAAAAGTTTTTTATTTTTCTTTTAATTTTGTTGTGTTTAATTTCACAAGAAAGGTTTATTACTCTCTACATACTCCTCAACACATTTATATTTGATCTTTAAAATCAATAATTTAAATGGATAGAAAGTGCAACGTTGTGGGATGAACAAAAGACAATTTTCAACAAAAAAAAAAAACTAAAAATTTGTCAGGAATAAGAAAAAGGAAGGGAAATGGAATTCACATACCCAAGAAAAGAAAGAACGTGTTTTAATGTTGTTGGTCTTAGAAGAAACATTTAAAACATTCTCAAATCATATTGTAAAATTTTGATGTGATGAATATTTTTAAAATTCTTCAATATATTCATTTTTTTTGTTACAGCCAATAAGAACTCTTGAAGCATATGAATCTAGAAAGAATTTTTTACTCTAGATGCTCTAAAATACTACAAGGTTGTAAAATATTATTCTATTCTCAAATAAATGCATATATTAGATAATATTGATCTCACCAAACAATTCAAATAGACATGAAAATCTCAAAAGTGTGAAAACCACCCTAGACCTATACATCCTATAATTTAAAAATTTTCAAATAGACTATGAAGTGGTGGATAACATGTTACAAGCCAACAAAGAAAATTTGTTGCATCATTTAAGGAGATCAAAGTTGACATAAGAATGGTATCATATTGCATAGTTGTGTATGTGTAGATCATTCCTATGGGTTAAATGGTGTTGAGAATGTGTAACAAAGATTACCAATGACAAAGTAAATTGCTCAATGGATCAGGTAATGAAGATCATGTTCTCTCATTTGATGCAAAGGTGAAGAGTGTGGTACAAAACAGTGTGTGGACTAGAGGTTGGCTAAGTTACAAAGCATAATTACAAAGGTCCATTCTGATAGCTTTCTAATTTTATATTAGACAATAGTATGCCCCTTGCTCTATATGAGGTTGGTGCCTCTCTAATGTTGGTTGATGTATTTAAAGAGATTGTAGTCATTTTGGGTTGGTGCCCATAATTGATGTATTGGTGAAGGGATTGAAGTCTCCTAGTGGTCAATTCCTATATAACACATAGGAATACTGAGAGGAGGGAAGGGGGTGAATAAGTATTAAATTAAACTTAAACCCTTCAACACCACTTTTATTCTAGCTATACTATTCAAAACAAATCAATAGCAATTGAAATGCAGAAAGAGGATAGAATACAATATGAGATGCTAGATATATGTGGAAAACCAACATGGCAAAAACTATGGTGAGCAAGCCACTTGGAGATACTATACAAATCTAGCCTCACAAAGAAAACAATATTACATTAGGTTTTACGTGCTACAACCCAAAGGAAGATACCGCTCCCTAAAACAAAATTTTATGGCCACAACCAAGGGAATTTCACAACTCCCTGAGAATTACAACACTTACAGAAGGAGAATCCAATCTCAGAATACCATGAACAACTGATAAACTTCCACCACAATAATTCTATCTGACAATATGTACTTCTTTCGTCTCACTCCCTCTAGCACACTTCTAGGATCATTCAAATGGAGTTACCATTAGCTCACTACCTTCGATATGAATTAAGTGCTTCTTTTCCACACCACACACACTCACCCAATTGACAATGATTTGATCTTCCATTTATATCCTCAGCAAGCATCAACAAGTTGTCTCCAATTAGCCAAGATGAAATGTGTAGATATGAAGTGTGTACTATCCAAAAGGTTGTCCCCAAAAACATCTCTGAAATAAGGAAATCAATTGTGGTCCCAACCAAGAGATAAATAGGACCCAATTCATATTAGCACATATCTCCATGCTAGCAAAAACATCAAAGAAATGGCACAAGAGTTCCATGTCAACCCAATAAACATCTATTCATCCATAAAATTTCTCCCAACCATAAACAATACCAAAGAGAACAAGAACCATTTTGTGAGCACAAACAATCATTGTATGAAATCCAAAAATGTTCTCAAACACCTCCCTTTTCATTATCACGCAGAATTGAGTTGGCATGTAATGTCTTACCCCATTTGCCTCTAAAAAATTTTGCAATTCCTTATAACTTTCTATTAGATTTTCTACTCGAGAATTATGTCAAATAACTTGCACACTCTTGATTTCTCACCATGTACACACTTTTCATCGTTACATTTTGAAAAACAATTTGCATGTTGTTATAATAGATTATTTGCAGGTTCTACATTTTTTCTAGATTTGGAATAGCGATTGATAACACTTACTCAATGCTTAATGCTCAGATATTGAAGAAGGAAACAACATACAGATTGAACGATAAAGATAAACATTAGCATAACTAGAAATCATTTCATTAAAACAACAAAGAAGAATAAGCTATAGGCTGACCTAGGTTGCAGAAGAAGTGATTGGAAATAATCAAATGTTGCATGCTCAAACTGCCAATGACTTTAGAGCATTTCACACAAGCACATTTGCTTCCAAGAATTGAAATAACTGCACCAAATCTTATCAGCATTGTTTCAATCAATTCTAAAGCTAAATCAAACCCAAAAAAACCTTGAAAACACTTCCACATCTTGGTCTAGTCAAAGCCACTCCTATAAATAAATCAATCCCACTTTCCATGTAGATATTAACTCCTAGGTCATAGAAATACTCAATAAGTATTTGTGGCATGAACTAGTTTATTGTTTGAAGATGGACAATATCAATTTGCAAGCATAGACCCCTTACACAAAGCAATTAAAGTATTCACAATAACACATCTTGTTCCTTTCACATTACAATCACCGCATCCCTCCTCAATGAGTAGCTCAAATCCAAAAATATCACCAGTGGGTGGTAGTAGCTCTTCTATGCTTCCACAAACCTTCAAGACCACCACGTGAATATACCAAACTATGGTCAACATACACCTTCAGTTCAATGTTTCTAAAACTCATGCCAAGCAAGGAAGACCAACATAGCCCTAGACAAGTAATGACAACTTCAACCAAGGTGAATATGGCCTAGGTAGTTAACGACCAACAAGAAGCAGTATGGCTAAGCAAGGAGACAAGACAATGAGCAAAGAATAGTATGGCCTATCAAGAAGATAAACAACCAATAAGATAGTACATCCCAGGAAATATGAACTCATAGCTCCAACCTTGACACCCAAAACAATCCTCCAGTCTGGTGTAATAGTTGTTGGCATTGTGTTGTCATTGATGTCAACCAGTATAGAAGAATGCAATCAATATGATAGATTTTTGGTACTGCTATCATTGATGTCAACTGGTATAGCAGGACAACTGGTATAGGAGAAGAGTTGATGTGTTGTCATTGGTGATCATCACTATGCAGAAAGATGAATCGGTATGTATCAGTATGCTAGTAGTGCAGTTAAGAGACAAGTGAGTAAAAGGTTGTTGACATAGTGATGCATATGACCAGCATGAAAGATAAGGCATACTGGGAAGCTATTTGTGATGAAGAGGCAGAATGTTATTTGAATCACATCAACACTGGAGGTGAAATATGGGCAGGCCACCAGACTGCTAGTATGATACCAACTAGCAAAACTCCCACCAAATGAAGAAGCTATCATAGGTTATGTGATAGGTTGACAGAGCAAGACACTTCTATGATCAAGATGACATATGGAAAGATATTGTGACATGTGTCAAGTTGAAGATATATTCTCCCCTCGGTGAAGTCACACATGTACTAGCAGAATGATTACCTGAGATAGGCAGGTGATTGAATGCAGAGATCAGATGAACAAGTGGAAGGTGAGGAAGCCTCTAGAGCATGAGATCAAAAATGCACACCGGATAAGAAAGTGAAAACAAGGTGTGCTACCAGGACAGTCAAGGAAGAGTAGGAGTTGAGATGGTGTGTTTTTCATTTTGACAAACCAGTTGAGAGGAGAACCGATTAGATGAAGAAGGAAACATTGTTGTCAACCAGCAAACACATATACTGAAATTTGCATTGGTGATAGTTGACATGTTATGGTAACCGGTGGAACATCAGAGAAGAGATAAGGAAGATAAAGTTCTCACCTGATAAAGAGAAGTTCAGCAAACTTAAGGATAAGGAGAGTTGTCGGAGTAGCTATGTTTCTAGCAAGTGAACATATTCATTGACAAAGTAGTGAAGTGTAGACATAAGGGTTTCACCGGCATGAAGGAAAGAATATGTTATCGATCAGGAGAAGATGTGCATGATGTTGTTGCAAAATGAATAAAGGTATATACCAACAAGATAGAAAAGGTGATGGCAGGAAGGATAACCGACAAGGTGATTTGTGTAGGTAGGGTCAATGAACTGGTATGTGTGTACCAGTTATGTGGGTGGTCGGTGACTAAGATGAACCGACAGAGCAATGTGCCAAGGTGGATACTGACAGTAATGCCATGTGGAGGTGAAGTGGAACTTTCACAGGTCGGTGTAGAGTGATGATGAGGTAGTTGGCAGTTGGTCCAAGATTAATGGTGACTGCGAAGCTCGAGAGATGTTTGCAAAGGGGTTGAAGCTCGAGGCAGGACGAATCTGACCATATCCATGGTGTGCACTGATCAATGCAGTTTGTTTGGATGTAGATAAAAAAATTTGAAGCAATCCATCAAGTCATTAATGGTGATTGACCAAGAGGTGTGCCTATAGATTGGTTGCAGGTTGCTGAAAAAGGAAGGAGTGTTCTGAAAGGTGTGAAGATGGTGGAAATGTGCAGGTTGTCCATCACTGAGTCGAAATCCAATTAGATCTGATTGGATTCTATGTGTCTCCTGATCTGTGAAGAACATTTTAAGGCGCCAAGTCTGAATATGGCTTTTGGAGGGAAGACTAGGCTATAAATATGCAAGCCAAAGATATTGTTAAGGGCTGCTAAAAAGAAGAGGATAGAGCTACTGCGAAGTGATTGAGTGTTGCATGAGAGACTTAGATCAGTTAGAGTGAAAATAGCATAAGATAATAGCGACTGAGTAAGTGAAGGTTAAACCGGTGAAAGGGTTTAACAGAGGGTTTAACCGGTAAGGTTAAAGCAACCGATTAGCAGCAAGAGTGCATCAAAGAAGATAACTGGTAGGTGTTAGTATTCGTAGGAACACAACAGAGAGTGATGAAGTGAAGAGCGGTGTAGGAGAGATCCGAAAAAGTAGATGCAAAGCAAAGTAACCAGTAGAGTGTAAACTAGTAAAGCAGCAGTAGAGAGAGGTGAACCGATCTAGCAGAGAAGGTGTCTCATCGGCAGAGTGAAGTATATGAAATGGTTACAAGTTTCACTTGTAACAAAATAACCACTTTTGTATTTGATGATTCATTGTGATCACTAAGTTGTATCTCGGTGTAGGGGTTGTACCTCCTTTGGGTTGTAGCCCATAAATCAATTACGGGTTGGTTCTCCTTGGGTTTGTGCCCTAAATCTAGGGTTATAGCTCTTTGGGTTGGTTCCCTAAACTTTATAATAGATTTCATTGTGAGACTGGATTGGAGCAGTAGACTCCAGTAGCATTGCTCAATGAGGTTTTTTCCATCTTGGGTTTTTCTCGTACATACTGGTGTTATGTGATGTCCCTTTGTGTGTGTTTGTATTTGTGGTGGTCTCTCCTCTAATCAGAAATTCTACACTAAGTTAGATATGATAATCGGTATACTCACATATGTTAGTTAAAGGGAAAAGAATTTGAGAACCACTAAGTCTAGCAATTGGTATCAGAGCATAGGCACCCTATTTTTTCAATCTTTCTCTCTCTTAGGTAGATCCTGTCTAGGACACAATGGTTTGTTTAGTATCAATCCCTGCTCTAGTTTTTGATGGTTCAAACTATTCCATCTGGAGTAGTAGAATGGAAGTCTACTTGTCCTCTCTAGGGTTTGATGTATGGATGTTAGTATTTAATGGTCTCCCTAGGAATGTTTGTCCTCCCACCGGCTCTGAAGAAGAAAGAAGATGCATGTGAAATGAAGAAGCCATGAAGGCTATATTCAATTGGCTCACCAGTGATGTCTCCTCAATGGTGGATAAGTGCAAATCGGCAAAAAGTCTATGGGATAGATTGAAGAAGCTTTATGGAAATGAGCCATGCACTGCTGAATCGGATTGTGGAAGCATGAAGAACAACAAAGTAGACACATGTGGAAGTGTTGATAGTAGATAGGTCAGCTATTGTAGTTTTGATGAAGAGGAAACTCATCTCTTCATGCAACAAGAGGCAGAAAGTGAAGTGCACACATCAAAGTGTGACAAGGCAAACAAATCCCACCGACAAGATGTGTTTGGGAGTGATGTTGAAGATGAAGATGAAGTAGATCTTGAAAGTGAACTGGTAAGTGCACTAGAAGAGCTGTAAAATGTTCGAAAGGATTTTAGAAGGTACAATGATTCAGTTCATGATGAATGCAGACGGTTGAGAATATGCCTTGAAGAATCAAATAACAATATCTGCATATTGACATCTCAATTAGAAGAGGCAAAAGGATTGACTGGTGAGTTGAAATCAGTCTTTGATGATAAGGAGAGAAGATATGAGGATCTCCAGCTAGAAGTGGAAACAAAGGACAAAGAGTGTCAGAAGCTGAAAGAGGAAATGGAGAATCTGAGGGAAGACCTCGAGAAGTGCAAATATGAACTCAAGGTAAGAAATTGGTATGATGGGAGCGTTGAAGCCCTGGGCAAAATGCTGAATCAACAAAAACATTCCAAGGATACTGGAGGATTAGGATGTGTTGTCGGTGAATACTCCACAAGCAAGGAGACTTCCCACAAATATATTCAATTTGTCTCCTCAAATGGAAATGGAAAGGGTCAAATCTTCATTGTCAGAAATACTCCACAAAAAAGGATAGAGCTGACTACAACTGGTGAGGAAATGAAGTTGAGAATGAAGAATGGTGATGCATGGAGGAACAATGCAAATTTGAAAGGAAAAAGGAAAATAGGAGAAGATAGCTTCATCGGAAGCAAGAACATGAGAAGGAAGCCTAGAAGGCCTTCCACCAAAAGAAGACAAGGAGATGTTTCTGCCCACATATCAAGTCAAGTATGGAGGAAGAAGGGATTTGATGGAAGACCTGCAAAGAATGGACATCCCAGGATCCATTCCCAAAGAAGCAGATATGGAGATGCCAAACCGGTAAGACCACTTCATGTTTGGCAAAATAAATTTGTAAGTAACAAACCATCTTTCTCTGGTTATTGCTTTGCATGTCATGGTTATGTCCATAGAGCAGAAGAGTGTAGAAAGGGATCTAGAAGAATCATTCTAGGATCTCATAAAACTCATGCATATCAGCTTAATACATCAGGGAATAAAAAAATGCATATTCCCTCTCCCGGTTATGCTAATGTTGTATGTTATAACTACAATAGACCCAGCCATACAAATTATGATTGCAAGAGGAAGAACTTGCAATCCTACAGCACTTGGTGGAACTGTCATGATCAATATGTAAGTAGTTTTAGAAAATATAAGCAGTAAAGACCTGCATGGAACAAGATGAGTGGTGTACCTACTCAAGCAAGATATCCAAGGAGACCACTAGATGGCTACAATGACATGATAAGAAGAGGAAGAGAAAACTGGTATAGTAGAAGGTTCTCAAATCATGAGATATGGACATTGTTTGCTACTACAGCACTAATTTTGGTCATAGTTTAGAATTTGGAAGTTTAAGGATCAATCAGCAGGAGAAGAAACCTACTCCCATGACTGAAAAAGGGGAAGAAAAGTGAGATCAAGCAAACATGGAGGAAGAAGAAGGAGAGTAGGACCATGGATCGGCATTGTGCATTCAATGCACAGGTGGTATCTCCTATGGCTTAAAGGAGATATTGGTCTAAGGGGGATATAAATGCTTACCAGATCATTCACCCCCTTGGTGAAAGTGGACAAGGAGATGAACAAGTTGTTGTCACTAAGAGGAAGAAAATGAGATGGCAGTGTGTGTGTAGTTATTGCCTTGACTACACATGGAAGATGGTTTACTACTACATGTAAAATGAATGGTAGCTAAGGTAATTGGAACTGGGAGATATAGGTAAAGAGGAAAGTGTCCCGGTAGACATAAGAGACCGTTATGTGCAACATGTTACCGGCATGGATGTTGATCAGTGTTGTAGGTTATGTAAGTCAATGAGTTGAGGGATCATTGTAGTAACTCTGGTAGCTTGGATGGATGATGTTATGTCTCAGGTGATATTGGAAAGGACCTAAATGACATGTGTTGGTCTGATTGCTGACCTTATATGCATACATCCTTATGGGTCAACCGGTTGGATATGTGACCTGCAGTTGGCATTGTGGTCATGATGGTGTATGTCACAGGTATAGATGTGAGTCCTGGTTTAGGATCTAATTGAATAGATGAAGATCAGATATCTGTGTTTTAGGGAGAGTTCAAGGCCATATTTTCTGATTAATATCAGATAGGATGAACTCAGTAGCAGACCTAGAAGATGTTTGACAACACAGGTGTGTTTGTGACTTTTGTATGTCTATATTCAATTTGTCCATCTATCATGTCACCATCTGTTGTCCCGGTGAAGAAAATAATAGGAAGAAGATGTGCCTATCACTGGGTGAAAGGAAGAAGAATTTGGTTAACCTGCACAGAAGAGATATGTGATTTTAATAGTACAATCACATTTAATTCCTACCAACTTTAGCATCAACAATTGGTAGTGTCTGAGCCCCTGATGGTCAAAGAGGGAGGTGTAGCATAATCTGACAAGGAGGAAACAAAGAGTTTGTAGTGTGACCCTTTGCCATTGTTGTCAAAGGAGGAGAAAGATACTGCAATATACCAGATACTACATGTGTTGACATCAATGCCAAAGGGGGAGATTATTGGCATTGTGTTGTCATTGATGTCAACCGGTATAGAAGAACGCAACCAGTATGATAGATAGTTGGTACTGTTATCATTGATGTCAAGCAGTATAACAGGATAATCAGTATAGGAGAAGAGTTGATGTGTTCTCATTGGTGATCATCTGTATGCAAAAATATGAGTCGGTATGTATCGGTATGCTAGTAGTGTAGTTAAGAGACTGGTAAGTAAAAGGTTATTGACACGGTGATGCATACAACCTGCATGAAAGATAAGGCCTACTGGGAGGCTATTTGTGATGAAGAGGTGGAATATCATTTGAATCACATCAACACCGAAGGTGAAGTATAGGCAGGCCATCAGACTGCCAGTATGATGCTAACTAGCAAAACTCCCACCGACTGAAGAAGCTATCACAGGTTATGTGATAGGTTGTCAAAGTAAGACACTTCTGTGAGCAAGATGACATATGGAAAGATATCGGGACATATGTCAAGTTGAAGATGTATTCTCCCCTCGGTGAAGGCACACATGTACTGACAAAATGATTCCCTAAGATAGGCAGGTGATTGAATGCAGAGACTGGATGAACAAGTGGAAGATGAGGAAGCCTCCAAAGCATGCGATCAAAAATGCACACCGGATAAGCAAGTGAAAACAAGGTGTGCTATCGGGACAGTGAAGGAAGAGTAGGAGTTGAGATGGTGTGTTTGTCATTTTGACAAACCAGTTCAGAGGAGAAACGATTAGATGAAGAAGGAAACTTTGTTGTCAACCGGCAGACACATATACCAAAATTTGTATTGGTGATAGTTGACATGTTATGTTAACCGGTGGAGCATCAAAGAAGAGACAAGGAAGATAAATCTATCACTTGATAAAGAGAAGTGCATTAAACTAAAGGATAAGGAGAGTTGTCAGAGTGGCTATGTTTCTGGCAAGTGAACATATTCACCGACAGAGCAATGAAGTGCAGACATAAGGGTTTCACCGGCATGAAGGAAAGGATATGTTGTCGATCAAGAGAAGATGTGCATGATGCTACTGCAAAATGAACAAAGGTATACACCAGCAAGATAGAAAAGGTGATGGCAGGAAGGATAACCGGCAAGGTGATTTGTGTCGGTAGGGTCAATGAACCGGTATGTGTGTACTGGTTATGTGGGTGGTCGGTGACTAAGTTGAACCGATTGAGCAATGTGCCAAGGTGGATACTGACAGTAAAGACACATGGATGTGAAGTGTAACTTGCACAGGTCAGTGTAGAGTTATGATGAGGTAGTTGGCAGTTGGTCCAGCATTAAGGGTGACTGCGAAGCTTGAGGGATGTTTGCAGAGGGGTTGCGGCTCAAGGCAGGATGAATCAAACCATCTCCATGGTGTACACTAATCGATACAGATTGTCTAGATATAGATCAAAGTTGTTAAAGCAATCCATCAAGACATTAACAGTGATTGACCAAGCGATGTGCTGACATATTAGTTGCAGGTTGTTGAAAAAGGAAGGTGTGGTCTGAAAGGCGTGAAGATGGTGGAAATGTTCAAGATGGCCATAACTGAGTCTAGATCCAATTAGATCTAAATAGATTTTGTGTGTCTCGTGATCTGTGAAGAAAATCCTAAGGTGCCAAGTTTGAATATGGCTTTTGGCGGGAAGACTAGGCTATAAATATGCAAGCCAAAGATATTGTTAAGGACTGTTGAATGGAAGATAATAGAGCTGATGCAAAGTGATTGAGTGTTGCATGAGAAAGTTAGATCAGTCAGAGTGAAAATAGAAAAAGATAATAGTGACTAAGTGAGTGAGGGTTAAACCAGTGAAAGGGTTTAACCGGTAAGGTTAAAGTAACCGATTAGCAGTAAGAGTGCATCAGAGAAGATATCCGGTAGGTGCTAGTATCAACGGGAAAACCCTTGAAAGTGATGAAGTGAAAAGAAGTGTAAGAGAGATCTGGAAAAGAAGATGCAGAGCAAGGTAATCGGTAGACTGTAAATCGGTAAAGCAGCAGTAGAGAGAGGTGAATAGGTGTAGCAGAGAAGGTGTCTCACCGGGAGAGTGAAGTATATGAAATGGTTACAAGATTCACTTGTAACAAAATAACCACTTTTGTATTTGATGATTCATTGTGATCAATGAGTTGTATCTCGATGCATGGGTTGTAGCTCCTTTGGGTTGTAGCCCATAAATCAGTTAGGGGTTGGTCCTCCTTGGGTTGGTGCCCTAAATCAAGGGTTGTAGCTCCTTGGGTTGGTGCCCTAAACTTTGTAATAGATTTCATTGTGAGACTAGATTGGAGCAGTAGACTCAAGTAGCATTTCTCACCGAGTTTTTTCCCATCTTGGTTTTTCCTCGTACATACTGGTGTTATGTGATGTCCCTTTTAGTGTGTTTGCATTTCTCATGGTATCTCCTCTAACTGGTAAGTCAGCACTGAGTTAGATATGATAATCAGTATACTCACATAGGTTAGTTAAAGGGAAAATAATTTGAGAACCACTGATTCATCCCCCTCTCAGTGGTGCATTGTGTCTAACAATTGGTGTCAGAGCGTAGGTACCCTGCTTTTTCAATCTTTCTCTCGCTTGGGTAGATCCCGTCTAGGACACAATGGTTTGTTTAGTATCAATACATCCTCCAGTTTTTGATGGTTCAAACTATTCCATTTGGAGTTGTAGAATGGAAGTCTACTTGTCCTCTCTAGGGTATGATGTATGGATGTTAGTAGTTAATGGTCTCCCTAAGAATGTTTGTCCTCCCACCAGCTCTGAAGAAGAAAGAAGATGCATGTGCAATGAAGAAGCCATGAAGGCTATATTCAGTGGGCTCACCGGTGATGTCTCCTCAATGATGGATAAGTGCAGATCAGCAAAACGTCTATGGGATACACTGAAGAAGCTTTATGCAAATGAGCCATGCACTACTTAATCAGATTGTGGAAGCATGAAGAACAACAAAGTAGACACATGTGGAAGTGTTGATAGCAGATCAGTTAGTTGTTGCAGTTTTGATGAAGAGGAAACTCATCTCTTCATGGAACAAGAGGCAAAAAGTGAAGTGCACACATCAGAGTGTGACAAGGCAGACAGATCCCACCGGCAAGATGTGTTTGGGAGTGATGTTGAAGATGAAGTCAAAGTAGATCTTGAAAGTGAACTGGTAAGTGCACTAGAAGAGCTACAAAAAGTTAGAAAGGGTTTTAAAAGATACAATGATTTAGTTCATGACGAATGCAACCGGTTGAGAATATGCCTTGAAGAATCAAATAACAATATCTGCATATTGACATCTCAACTAGAAGAGGCAAAAGGATTGACTAGTGAGTTGAAATCAGTCTTTGATTATAAGGAGAGAAGATGTGAGGATCTCTAGCTAGAAATGGAAACAAAGGACAAAGAGTGTCAGAAGCTAAAAGAGGAAATGGAGAATCTGAGGGAAGACCTTGAGAAGTGCAAAAATGAACTCACGGTAAGAAATTGGTATGATGGGAGCACAGAAGCCTTGGACAAAATGTTGAATTGGTAAAAACATTCCAACGATACTAGAGGATTAGGATGTGTTGTCGGTGAATCCTCTACAAGCAAGGAGGCCTCCCACAAATATATTCAATTTGTCTCCTCAAATGGATATGGAAAGGGTCAAACCTTCACTATCAGAAATGCTCCAAAGAAAAGGATAGATCTGACTACAACCGGTGAGGAAATGAAGCTGAGAATGAAGAATGGTGATCCATGGAGGAACAATGTAGATCTGAAAGGAAAAAGGAAAATAGGAGAAGATAGCTTCATGGGAAGCAATAACATGAGAAGGCAACCTAGAAGGCCTTCCACCAGTAGAAGACAAGGAGATGTTGCGTCCCACAAATCAAGTCAAGTATGGAAGAAGAAGGGATCTGATGGAAGACCTACAAAGAATGGACATCTTAGGATCCATTCCCGAAGAAGCAGATATGGAGATGCCAAACCGGTAAGACCACTTCATGTTTGGCAAAATAAATTTGTAAGTAACAAACCATCTTTCTCTGGTTATTGCTTTGCATGTCATGGTTATGGCCATCGAGCAAAAGAATGTATAAAGGGATCTAGAAAAATCATTCTAGGATCTCATAAAACTCATGCATATGAACTTAATGCATCGGGGAATAGAAACATGCATATTCCTTCTCCCGGTTATGCTAATGTTTTATGTTATAACTACAATAGACCCGGCCATAGAAATTATGATTGCAGGAGGAAGAACTTGCAGTCCTATGGTAGTCGGTGGAATAGTCATGATGAACATGGATGTAGTTATAGAAGATATAAGCAGCAAAGACCTGCATGGAGCAAGATGAGTGGAGTTCCTACTCAAGCAAGGTATCCAAGGAGACCAGTAGATGGCTACAATGACATGATAAGAAGAGGAAGAGAAAACCAGTATAGTAGAAAGTTCCCAAATCATGAGATTGGCATGGACATTGTGTGCTACTACAGCACTAATTATGGTCATGGTGCAGAATCCAAGCAAACATGGAGGAAGAAGCAGGAAAGTAGGACCGTGGACCGGCACTGTGCATTCAATGCACAGGTGATATATCCTATGGCTTAAAGGAGATATTGGTCTAAGGGGGAGCTAAATGCAAATCAGATCATTCACCCCCTTGGTGAAAGTGGACAAGGAGATGAACAAGATGCTACCGATAAAAGGAAGAAAATGAGATGGCAGTGTGTGTGTAGTTACCACCTTGACTACACATGGAAGATGGTTTAATGCTACAAGTAAAATGAATGGTAGCTAAGGTAATTGGAATTGGGAGATAAATTTAAAGAAGAAAGTGTCGCGGTAGAGATAAGCGACCCGTATTTGCAGCATGTTACCAGCATGGATGTTGATCAGTGTTGCAGGTTATGTAAGTCAATGAGTTGAGCGATTATTGTAGTAACTCCAGTAGCCTGGATGGATGAGGTTATGTCTCAGGTGATATTGTAAAGGACCTGAATGACATGTGTTGGTCTGATTGTTGACCTTATATGCATACATCTTTATGGGTCAACCGGTTGGATATGTGACCTGCAGTTGGCATTGTGGTCATGATGGTGGATGTCACAGGTATTTATGTGAGTCCCAGTTTAGGATCTAACTGAATAGATGAAGATCAAAGATCTGTGTGTCAGGTAGAGTTCAGGGCCATATTTCCTAATTAATATCAGACATGTTGAACTCAATAACAGATCCGACAAATATTTGACAACACAAGTGTGTCTGTGACTTTTGTATGTCTGTATTCAATTTGTCCATCTTTCATGTCACCATCTATTGTCCCAATGAATAAAAGAATAGGACGAAGATGTGAATTTCATCAGGTGAAAGGAAGAAGAATTTGATTAACCTGCATAGAAAAGATGTGATTTTAATAGTACAATCACATTTAAATCCTACCAACTTTAGCATCAACAATTAGTAATGTCCGAGCCCCTGATAGTCAAAGAGGGAGATGTAGCATAATCTGACAAGGAGCAGAGAAAGAGTCTACAGTGTGACCCTTTTCCATTGTTTTCAAAGGGGGAGAAAGATATTGTAGTATACCGAATACTACATGTGTTGACATCAATGCCAAAAGGGGAGATTGTTGGCATTGTGTTGTCATTGATGTCAACCGGTATAGAAGAATGCAACCGATTTGATAGATTGTTGGTACTGATATCATTGAAGTCAACCGGTAAAGGAGAAGAGTTGATGTGTTGTCATTGGTGATCATCGGTATGTAGAAAGATGAATCGGTTTGTATCGGTATGCTAGTAGTGTAGCTAAGAGACCGGTGAGTAAAAGGTTGTTGACATAGTGATGCATACAATTGGCATGAAAGATAAGGCATATTGGGAGGTAACTTGTGATGAAGAGGCGGAATGTTATTTGAATCACATCAACACCCAAGGTGAAGTATGGGCAGGCTACCAGACTGCTAGTATGATGCTAACTAGCAAAATTACCACCGAATGAAGAAGATATCACAAGTTATGTGATAGGTTGACAGAGTAAAACACTTTTGTGAGAAAGCTGACATATGGAAAGATATCGGGACATATGTCAAGGTGAAGATTTATTCTCCCCTCAGTGAATTCACACATATACCAGCAGAATGATTCTCTGAGATAGGCAGGTGATTGAATGCAAAGACCGGATGAACAAGTATAGAAGATGAGGAAGCCTCCATTTCATGAGATTATAAATGCACACCAGATAAGAAAGTGAAAACAAGGTGTGCTACCAGGACAGTGAAGGAAGAATGAGGAGTTGAGATGGTTTGTTTGTCATTTTGACAAACCAGTTAAGAGGAGAACCGGTTAGATGAAAAAGGAAAGTATGTTGTCCACAGGAAGACACATATACCAGAATCTGCATTGGTGATAGTTGACATGTTATGTCTACCGCTGGAATATCAGAGAAGAGACAAGGAAGATAAAGTTCTCACCTAATAAAGAGAAGTACAACAAACTGAAGGATAAGGAGAGTTGTCGGAGTAGCTATGTTGTCAGCAAGTGAACATATTCATAGAGGTGTTTCACCGATAGAGCATTGAAGTGCAGACATAAGAGTTTCATCGGCATGAAGGAAAGGATATATTGTCGATCAGAAGAAGATGTGCATGATGCTACTGCAAAATGAACAAAGGTATACACTGGTAGGATAGAAAAGGTGATGGCAGGAAGGATAACCGGCAAGGTGATTTGTGTCGGTAGGGTCAGTGAACCGATATGTGTGTACCGGTTATGTGGGTGGTCGGTGACTAAGTTGAACCAATAGAACAGTGTGCCAAGGTGGATACCGACAGTAATGCCACGTGGAGGTGAAGTGGAACTTGCACAGGTCGGTGTAGAGTGACGATGACATAGTAGGCAATTGGTCCAGCATTAACAGTGATTGAGAAGCTCAAGGGATGTTTGTAGAGGGGTTGTGGCTTGAGGCAGGACAAATCTGACCATATCCATGGCGTGCACTGATCGATGCAAATTGTCTGGATGTAGATCAAAGTTGTTGAATAAATCTATCGAGTCATTAATGGTGATTGATCAAGAGGTGTGCTGACAAATTGGTTGCAAGTTGCTGAAAAAGGAAGGCGTGTTTTGAAAGGCATGAAGATGATGGAAATGTGCAGGTTGCCCATCACTGAGTCGAGATCCAATTAGATCTAATTAGATTCTATGTGTCTCATGATCTGTGAACAAAATCCTAAGGTGCAAAGTTTGAATATGGCTTTGGGTAGGAAGACTAGGCTATAAATATGCAAGCCAAAGATATTGTTAAGGGTTGTTGAATGAAAGATGATAGAGCTGATATGAAGTGATTGAGTGTTGCATGAGAGAGTTAGATCAGTCGAAGTGAAAATAGAAGAAGATAATAGCGACTGAGTGAGTGAGGGTTAAATGGATGAAAGGGTTTAACCGGTAAGGTTAAAGCAACCGATTAGCAGCAAGAGTGCATCAGAGAAGATAATTGGTAGGTTCTAGTATCAGGAGGAAGACAGCAGAGAGTGATGAAGTGAAGAGCACTGTAGGAGAGATCCGAAAAAGCAGATGCAGAGAAAGGTAACCAATAGAGTGTAAACCGATAAAGCAGTTGCAGAGAGAGGTGAACCAGTGTAGCAGAGTAGGTGTCTCACCGGCAAAGTGAAGTATATGAAATGGTTACAAGATTCACTTGTAACAGAATAACCACTTTTGTATTTGATGATTCATTGTGATCACTGAGTTGTAGCTCAGTGTAGGGGTTGTATCCCATAAATTAGTTAGGGGTTGGTGCTCCTTGGGTTGGTGCCCTAAATCAGGGGTTGTAGCTCCTTGGGTTGGTGCCCTAAACTTTGTAATAGATTTCATTGTGAGACTAGATTGGAGCAGTATACTCGAGCAGCATTGCTCACCGATATTTTTCCTATCTTGGGTTTTCCTCATACATATAGGTGCTATGTGATGTCCCATTGTGTGTGTTTGCATTTGTGGTGGTCTCTCCTCTAACCGGTAAGTCTTCATTTAGTGAGATATGATAACCGGTATACTCCCATAGGTTAGTTAAAGGGAAAAGAATTTGAGAACCACTGATTCACCCCCCTCTCAGTGGTGCATTGTGTCTAACAATATTTACTAAAAACAATTGAACTAGTAAATATACTTATTGTGTTCCAAATTTTCCTTCTGAAGTTTTTGAATAAATCCTCCAACAATCTATCTTGTAGCACAATTGTGAATCCTACAATGAATTCACCCAGTAAATGGAATTGGGTTTTTGTACAATCCAATAGAATCCAAGGGTTTATGTCCTAGGGCGCAAAAACTGAAATCCAAAAGCTCCCAAATTCTCTAAAAGAAAATAATAAACCAAGCCTGGGAAATCAACTTCACTAGTTTTCTTTTATTACATCCTCAAGTGGCTCCATTCTCTTTACCAATCCATGTGGGATAAAACATTTCTTTGTAAATAAGCCTCACATAAGGACATTAAAGGCCCCCCCTTTTAAAAAAATGTTGTGCAACTAGCCCAAGGGGTACAATTCACTTAAGTCATAAAGTGACAATGTGATAGACTTAAGTAACTAATAAATAAAAATATGTTTCTTTTAACACAATTAAACTTCATCCAACGTCCAAGAATGACATATTTTATTTTTGGGAAAAAAGAGGGCGACTTACTACTAAAAATAGAAACTAGTAAAACTAGTAAGTGAATCCAAACACCAAACTGGCCCAATTTGGGATGCACTAAAACTTAATATAAATAGTAAGTTCTAAAAAATGGTCATTTCTAAAAATTGAAAGTCCTAGACAAGTCTGAAATCATAGTAGGTGTTATTTGTCTCCATTAATCCATCTAAACTCACTAGTGCATCAAAAAAAACCCAAAAGCCAACACCAATTGCACTATGAGAGAACCCTAAAAAAATGGGGACATTACAGCCTGTCGTTCCAAAATTGTCCTCAAGAAATGCTAATGCAATCCACTAACTTATGCAAACTGAAACCAATAATAATCCCAAGGTTCCAAGATAACCTAGGAAAATTGCAACACCATCTTCTCCAAACACTCCTACTAAACACCTATACAAGAGACCTCTTGAACTCCACCTGAAAGAAGAGCAATAAAAAACTACAAATATTTGGTCAACTCCTCCAAGAATTTCCCTTCGAAGATCGCAATTATAGGCACAATAGGAGGAAGCTCAATAAATTTGTCATAAACTATCTCATTCCCAATACCTCACATTCCTCTAAAACAACTAATACTAAATACTAATATGTTGTTCCAAAGATGAGTACAATTTGAAATCAAACAGTAATAAAATTTGGGTGCCCAAACATCCAACCAACGTTCAAATTGATTTACCAAATTAGTCATCATCCTCATCCGATGTGCAAACATGGCTTTGTTATTAAGTTGATTGGAGTAGCAGTGCTCAAATCCATAGCTATGCAAATCTGAATTTTCAAGTTGCAACATCTGCAAAGAAAAACTATCATTGCACGGCTAAATAATCTTGATCAAAATTAAATTTTTGGTTGTACCCCTAGCTAAAAGTGTCTTTCCAAAGGTTACCAACTCAATAGGATACCAATTTCTATTCATAATCTCCCTCCAATCCACTTGCAATAATTGAAATGGGATTCTATGTATTCTAAAATAAGGGGTAGCAGCAACAACAATATTACTTTTAGAGTCCCTGACTTCCCATGGAATGTTTCTTCCATCATCATTAATCATCAACAACCCTTGAAAAAGTCCTTGTGTATAAGTACCAACACAAAGAGTAACTCCACCATGCTGACATTGCACTACTCTGATTCCCATATGATGTCCACCAAGAGTATAGTCGGTGATGTTTATAGAATCAACGTCAAAGATATTTACTCTATCATTTTGTAATCTACAAACAAGCATTGGCCCTAAACAATCCAATCCACAATAGTCCACTGCAGAAAGTAAACTATAAGTAATCTTGGGTGACCCTATATTCGACCCAACTGGATCCACCACATTACCACAACTAGATCTTCATAAATTGTCAAATAGGGAGGATATGCATCACACATTAAATAATCAACACCAAAAATCATATTTCTAGAATTGAAGTGACATTTTTGTGCATCTTGTCTCATGCAATCAGTTGCTAACAATAATGAAAAGACTAAAAAATTAATGATCAACATAATAGTACAACAATTAATCATCAAAGTACTCACTGAAATCCTTTGAACCAAGCCAAAAAATTCCTTAATTTGTTGCACATTTTTATTGCTGACATCAAAAGCCCCATGCATCTCATTATTAGTTGTCAATCTCTCCAATGCCACTAAAATCTTCTTGCATATACTATTATAGCATCAATCCCAAGGTTGCAATCTACATCATCATGTGAAGATTGATCTTCCAAATTCAAGATTTCAGATTCTTGATGTATTTCCCAGTCCCTATCAACATATTGGATCTCGTTAGTTTGGAACATATCGGAATCATTATGCATTAATTCATCCTTACCAAGTGTATTGATTCCTTCAACAATTTGTATGATCTCCATAATTTTTATATTAGGTTGTCCTTTAGTAGGGGTTGCCATACGTGATTGATATTCTGATTTGGATGATAAAGAATGTGCGAAGCTCAACTCTAAACAAATCTCATCAATCTGATTTTTTGCTTCTTGTATGGACACTTGAGTAGTCTCCAAATAATTTTTTGTATTCATAACCTCATAGGTAAGATTGTCAACTTCTTCTTTCCCTCTCAATGCATCAAAATATATTCCAACAAGGTTGAGGAGACAATCTCAATCTGAGAGTAGATGTAAATAGTTTGATTCTGCTTTTTAATAGCTTCCTACATTACCTGTAAATGAGAAGGTTCTCCTTCAAATCCCTTTTTGCTTTTTTCAATTTGAACCCTGCAAAGGTGATCTTCAACCATCTAATGAGTTATCAAACTGCGTTAATGTTGCCACAATCTTATCTTCATTGACCTTCAATTGTTTCTCCAATGTATGTGACTTACTAGGCTTATGAACTCCATCTACTTCACATGATGAATTATCTGATTGTCCTTGAATAACTTGACTCTTAATCAATTGTCTCTATGATATCTTCTTTGCACACTTGTTGATTAGAATCTGGGGCAGCATCAAGCCCAAACATAAAATCATCATTATCATCATTTGGTATCAAAAAATAAATAGGCTCATCCAATTTAACTTCCTCAGTAATTGGTGTCATGCACTTTTCATATAGAGAAGGTTGAACAACATCAAGACCACATTTAGTGTCATCAAAAGAAACCATCATCTCACTAGTTTTGTCAATTCTAACCTCCAAGCTACCTACAAGGAAACTAATGCAATCTTTACCTAGAGGAAAAATTGATTCTATCTTGATTTCTTGAACATCATTGTACCCATCTGTGATAGAAGGAGGACATGAAGAAGCTACTTCATCCACATTTTTACAAGCATCAAGCACATCCAAAGAAATTTATTCTTTCCCAAACTTTCCTTTTCTGCCTTTTTCTTCTACTAACACCATGTAACCTTTTCCCCTGTGCATACGTGATTGGGCTCCCAAGCCTCTTTGCAAGAAAACAATGATTTTGTCTTCTTAGTTCATTCTTACTACCATCCTGGATTTTTTCACTTGAAGAGTCATTTTCATCAACTTCTAATTTATCTTTGAAGATGGATCTAAACCAACTAGGATGCTCATGAAAGTACTAACAATATTTTAGTAGCTCTTCATAAGTCTTCATCTTTTCTTACTAACCCTTAATAATGGCAAGATACACCAATTATTATACCACTATAATGTCTTACCCTGTTTGCCTCTTAAAAATTTTGCAATTCCTTTTCACCTTCTGTTAGATTTATTGCTTAGGAGTTATGTCAAACAATTTGCACACTATTGAGTTCTCACCATGAACACACTTTTCACTGTCAACATTTTGACAAATAGTTTACATGCGACTATAATAGATTATTTGAAGGTTCTATGTTTTTTTCAAACATACAATAGAGATTGATAACACTTTCACAATGCTTAATGCTTAAATATTGAATAAGGAAAAACATGTAGACTAAACGATAAAGATAAACATTAGCATAACTAGAAATCATTTCATTAAAATAGCGGAGTAGAATAAGTTATAGGCTGACCTAGGTTGCAAAAGAAATGATTGGAAATACTCAAATGTTTCATGCTCATACTGCCAGTGACTTTATAGCATTTCACACAAGCATATCAACTTCAAAAGACAGAAATAACCGCACCAAATCTTAATAGCATTATATCAATCAGTTCTAAAGATAAATCAAATCCAGAAAAACCTTTGGATCACTTCCACAACACAAAGCAATTAAAGTCTTCACAACAACACGTCTTGTTCCTTTCACATTACAATGGCCATGTCCCTCCTCAATGAGTAGCTCAACTTCGAAAACATCACTAGTGGGTGGCGGCAACACTTCTATGCTTCCACAAACCTTCAAGACAACCATGTGAGTATACCAAACAATGGTGAACATAAACCTTCAGTTCAATGTTGCTAAAACTCATGTCAAGCAAGGAAGACCAACACAGTGTTGGCATTATGGATGAATTGATTATGTGTTACATTTATGTTTTGTCATTGATGTCAACACTAGCTATTATGGTTGGTTACCAGTAGACAAGTTTTGATTATCGGTAGAAGATCTAGTGTTACCGGCAGAAGAAACTATCTGTTGGACACTTCTGGCATGATTGGATAAGTAAAGATGATCTATGAGCATGTTTTGGTCAGTTGGTATTGGCTTGGTAATAGGATGCTATCATACACTCTAGTAAACCCTTACCGGCACTGGTTTAAGGCTTTACCGGCAGAGCTTTCATTGAGGAATTGTGACAGGATGCATAATTGTTGTTGGTGTAGCTTCTTCATGGATTTCAGGATGCTGAAGATGTTATTTGTGTTGGCATTTTTAATGTTTATGTTGTGATTGTCATTGATGGACACACACTTGCATTGAGATCCCCTTTATATGTATGAGCTAGAGCTCAACCGGTATCTGTTCCAACCGGTATGTTGTATTCTAGTCTTTAGACTATTGGTGATTTTGCAGAAAGTGTTTCCCGGTTTGAAGCGGCATGTCGACCCCAAGCGGTTCGTAGATCTCAAGCGGTACAAGGGAGCAAAGCAGCATAACACATTCTTACTAGTCTTCATTTTTGTCAAACTGGCAACCGGTATTTTGTATGAACCAGTAATACTCTGTGTTGAGTTACCAACCGGCATTTTGTGATGAGTTATCAATCCACCGATTGTTTGACGGTGCCAACACACTGGCGGTGCTTTTTGTGTCGTGTTACTGAGTATGTCTAGATTCATTGAACCTAGGAAATTGAAATGTAATCCTATTGGACCGACATGAAATCAGATTCCTTTAAAAGGACATCATGTCTAAGGTTTTAGGTTGTTGCTGAAAGAGTTTATGTTGTGACTAGGGTTTAAGGTGGTTGAGGAGTTGAAAAGAATATGAATGTGTAGAAGACTGAAGTAATGCAGGAGTGCATTAAGAACGAGCTATCAAGGATCTAACCAAGCAGTCTGTGCTATTAGATAGATCAAACACTTGTTGATTACTCACATCTTTGACAAGTTTGTAGCCCTTAACCAGGTAGGCCCAAAAGCCTTTTGTAAAATCCTCTAACAAGGTGGTTCACCTCTGTGAATCTAAAATCCTCTAGCAAGGTAGTCTTTAATCAGACTTATCTCCTAATAGAGATTGAGATTCCTAACAGGATCTGTTCTGGTGAAGAACATTGTAAGACCTTAACCGGTCTGACCTTAACCGGTCTGGTTTCTATTCTGCAGATAGTGACTTGTGAGTTCCATCTCACCGTGGTTTTTCCCATTTGGGTTTCCACGTCAAATATCTTGTGTTATGGTTGTATTGCTTTTGTGGGTGAATGCTTTATTTGCATTTTGGTTTGCATGTGTGATAATCTGTCTGTCTGTTAAACTGTTTCATCGGTTTATCTTCAGACGGTTTAAGTATTTTAGTGCAGTGTTTTTGGCATACTAATTCAGCCCCCCCCCCTCTTAGTATTCATCAATTGGTATCAGAGCCTACCTTTCTATAAGTTTAACCACTTGGAAAGAGATATGGGGGAATACACCTTGAGGGAACTTACTCAACGGCTCACTCAGTCTGAGCAATCCTATGATGATCTTATGGTCAAATACAAGGCATCTCAAGCAAAAAGGAGAGAACATGTAGAAAAGATGATGGAGCTATCTGAAAATAGTTCTGCAGATGAAGCAGATATGGAAGCCATGATAGCAGAAGTAAATAAGATGAATGATTCAAACTCCAATCTGAGAAAGGAGTTGGAAGGACTGACTATCCAGTTTAGTCAAGAGCTTGAGAACCGGAGGAAAGCTGAAGATCTGGTGAAGGACAGAGATCATGAGATCTCCAAGTTGAAACAAGAGATTAATGCACTGACTTCTCGCCTTCATGAGAGCAGAATGGAAAAAGAAGGAGTACAAGATGAATTGAACATAGCCATCTCTGAAAATGCAAGCCTAATGGAGACAAATACTGCTATTTCCAAAGAACTCTCTGAGTCAAAGGAAATACTTGCTAAGTTCAACAAGAGCACTATTAAGCTAGAGCAAAAGCTTGAGTCATCTAGACCGGCAAAGAATACCAATGGACTTGGTTTCTCTGGTCATGAGGAAGGAGATTCTCAGGAACAAATGCTGAAACATCAAAGAAGCAACTGGCATTCAAAGGAAAAGGTAAGCAAAAATTCAAACCTGTTTGCTTTAATTGTCTTAAAGAAGGACGCACTGCCAATGTATGTAGGAGCAAAGCCTACAATAATTTTTCTTACTTTATTAACAATACACCTAGATCCAATAAGTTCAATGGTCATTGTTATGCATGCAACAAGTTTGGGCATAGAGCATCTGAATGCAAGTCTATCATGAACAACACCAGAAGATATCCTCAGAGGACCCAAGGAGCTGGTCTAGAATCTTTTGTGAATCGGAACCACAACCGGTTTAGTGTCTCCAATCATCAACCAAGAAGCAATGGCTATCAACCGGCAACCGGATGGAGAGAAAACTATTGGGTTTGTCATGGTCATGGTCACATTGCTGCTACATGCAGAAGGAAGAATGGAAACATGAACAATGGACCTTGGAGAGCACCTGGAATTTGCTATCATTGCAACAAACCGGGTCATGTGGCAAGATTCTGCAGAAGTAGAAAGAGTGTATCTGATGATATACTAATCACTCCAGAAGGAGAAATTGATGTTGAAATAGTTCAAGCGGACATGAACAAAACTTGGAGGAAGAAACCAACAATGTTGGAAGAGGAACCGGTTTCTGCACCTAGTGTGGAAATATCGGAACCGGCAAACTAAGCTTCAAAAGGCTTAGGGGGAGCAAATGGCGAAATGTTTTTGAACCGCCAGTTTACATCGGTAAAAAACCTTAACCGATATGTGATACCTATCGCTTAGCAGAAGACTGGAAACGGTAAAAAGGCAAATTAGGGTTTACGCCCTAATAGAGGAGCATTAATGGCGGTAGGTGAGAGACATGTATAAAAGCATTTTTCAAATCATTTCTCACTATCTGTTTTCGAGCGAAGAAAAGTTTTTCAAAGAGCAGAGCGAAGAAAAGGCGATTTGAGCTGAGATTTCAAGAAATTGAAAAATCGCGAAGGAGATTCAAATTCAAATTGCAAACGGTCAAGTGGAGAACATAAAGCAGTGATTCAGCAACCGACGGAGTGTGGAGTGAAGGAGAATCAGAAAGCCCTAAATTCGCGTTTTAAAGGTATTTCTCGAGTTCTTAAAATATTCTACAATGGCTTCCGCATCTCATACCAGTTCTAGTGCATCCATTGAGTCTGAAAGTTTCATTCAAAGGAAGTCAAAGTATAATGCCCTATCACAAGTTCCAGCTGGAGTGACAGTAGAAGACGGAATTTCTGACTATATTGATTGCAAGATTGAAGACCTAGGGTCTCTATCCATCCACTCCCAACTAGGTCTTTTTTGTGGAAAGGATAAGAAAATCAAACCGGAATATAGTGTCTTAGAGAAGAAGAAACTCCATAATGTTGTATACTTTCTGAAAGACTTTACAGAGGATCATATTAGGATCATTTTGAGCAAAGTCCATGGTGACAAGATGTACCTGGAGAGGACGCATGATATCACATCAGCGACAATTCATGCAATCACCAATTTCTGCAACATAGGGGAAGTGCCAGCCCTAAGGACAATAAGCAAAATGGAAATGTCAAGGCTCACCGGTTTAGTGAGCGATTCATGAGGCATGACAGTCAACTCCATCAAGGATGATCTGGTTAAGTATGCCTGCATGGTGATAGGCTACTGAACATTCACTACCAGCAGAATTAACTCTGTATCTGCTGCAGCGGTAAATGTCGCTTACCGGATGATTAAAGAAGATGCATCATTTGACCTGTGCACCGGTATGTAGAGGCAACTCCTGTCTAATCTGAAGTTGATCAAACAGGATAATGCATTGAGATTCAAATTCGGACAACTATTGGTTGGGTTGTTCTTCTATTTCCAAAGGTACTTTCCTGGAGTAGGAGATGTCCAGTGGTCTCCTGACCAACCGGTAACCAAGCAGATCAAGGAAAGCATTCAAGCAATCGGAACCGGTTACCCTGATGTGCTGAACAAGTATTTTGATGAGTTCAGATGGAAAATGAGTCAAAAGATAAGGATCTTAGGTGACATCATCAAGAAATATGAAGATGACATCTGTTTCACCATCCAGGTGGACAAATGCTTAATGGAGGCTGTTGAGCCTAGAATGGAAGAAGTGGAGCCAGTGGGCTATGAGGTGATGTACGATATGCTGGAAGGGTATGTCTCAACCCTTGTTGACTCACCTCATGATCCTAAGGCAAAGAGGACCGGAACCTATCTGGAAAGGATTGCACCGGTCGAGGAATCCTCTGTTAAGAAAGGAAAAGAACCGGCAACAAAGAAGGCAAAGGCAGTGCCTGCAGCATCGGCACCGGCTACTACTACAACTCCAAGAGTGACCAAGCGGTCACCTACAAAGAAGAAACCGAAAGTGGCACCGGAAAAAGTCTTTGAAAGAAAAAGGAAGACTAAGTCAAATGAACCGGACTCTGAAGAGACTGAGTCTGAGGAGATGCCACAGAAGGCCAGACAGACGAAGAAGATGAAGAAGAATGAACCGGCAGCATCTGCACCGGTAAATATTGATATCTCCTCATATAAACCTTTGACACATTGTCAAAGAACAATAAAGAATATTAGGAGAAAATTACTTCATGACTTAGTAGATTATTATGATGATTTTAGTGATGAGGAGAAAGAAGAAGTACTACAGGAGATTATTATTTATTTGTGTAAGAATGACCGGTCGCCATCAGAGATTAAATCTCAGACACCAGATTCCTTATATAAGGCATTAGATAATAAATGGCGCATTGCCATAGAAAAAGAACAGGAGATTAGGGAGAAAGTCTTTGCACAGTACTTTCCCGACCTCTCAAACTCAAAATTATTTGATGTTTTGGACCAAAATAAAGGACTCTTCTTCACAAGGAGAAGAAGACTCTGGCTGTTAGAGGGAAGATTTGATGATGTTGAAAAAGACACTCATTAGTATATGGATCATGCTATCCATGCTCACAAAGCACGTATGGCCAACCTACAAGCGGAAAAAGAACCGGTTATATCCAAACCGGATGAAGTTTTTGATGAAGAAGGAAACCCAGTTGAAGAACCAATCGACACTACTAATGTCGATGCCCTGGATGTAGAAGATGTCACTCAGGACATACCTTCTGAGGGAATAGGACAGGTGCAACAGGCCAAAGAGGGTAGTGAGCAAGCCAAGGACAGACACGAAGCGGCTAAGGAACAGGCAGAGAAGAAGAAAAGGGATGAAGATGAGAAAAAGCGGAAAGAGGAAGAGAAGAGAAAAGAGGAAGAGGAGAAAAGAAAAGATGAAGAGAAAAAGAAGCAAGAAGATGAGAGGAAAAAGAAAGAAGAAGAGGATAAGGAAGAAAAGAAGAAGAAAGAAGAGGAAGAGAAAGAAGAGGAGAAGAGGAAGGAAGCTGAGAGGAAAAAGAAAGAAGAGGAAGACAAGGAACAAGAAAAGAAGAAGGAAGTAGAGAAAAAGAAGGAAGAAGAAAACAACGCAGCGGAGAAAAGCAAAGCAGAGAAAAAGAAAGTGGAAGAGGACAAGGTAGCGGAAGCAGTGAAGAGCACACAGATGGAGACTCCGAAGGCAACTAGGAGTCAAGCCAAACCAACTGATATCACCAGTCCTATCGATCTCCAATCTGCAAGTGAATCAAACCTAATGCAGAGCATCAAGGTTTCTCAAGAGCGCCTTCAAATCATTCGAAGGAAAAAGGAGCAAGATATAATTCAAGCGGTTGTAGACACCCTTACCAGTTTGATCCCCAGTACCCATCTTCCAAACACTAAATCATCACTAGCAAAGCTTAAGCTACTATGTACAGTAGTGGATGATCAGGTGCAGAGCTTGGAAGAAGCAGCTAAGGAAAATGTCAAGAAAGAGCATCAAAAGGCTCTTAACATTGCTCTGGTGAAGAAGTTGAATGAACTCTGGTCTGAACTGCTGAAAGACCAAAAGGATATAAGGGACGCTTTGGATGAGGGAAATCTGCTACTAAGCAAAATCTGTCAACCCCATCTATTCTACGAGGATGTGCTAGCTCAGAAGAAAAAGCTTCAAACGGACTTACAGTCTTACTTGAGCACATTTAAGCCACCTTATGATTCCTTTGCAACTTATGGGCAAACCGTTCACCGGTTTCACATCCAGTCAGCCAAAATGGAGCAAGAGGTCAGCACACGGTCTAGAGATTTGTAGGAGCTTCAACTGGTTCTACTCCCACATTTGCAAATTCTTCAAAAGTGTTATCTGAACCTAGATGCCTTGACAGTTACACAGGAAATGAGTATAGTTGATGTCATGGAAGAACAGGTCTCCCAAATGCAAACAGAGAAAGAAGTGGCCACCTCCCTACTTGAGTCCTAGTCTCTATCAATGAAACAATTTTTGCAGGACTATAAATCAGTTTTTGACAAGTATTAGTCCTTGTTGTCATAAACTTTTATTATTTTAATATCAAA
Source organism: Cryptomeria japonica (assembly GCF_030272615.1). Taxonomy (NCBI): domain Eukaryota; kingdom Viridiplantae; phylum Streptophyta; class Pinopsida; order Cupressales; family Cupressaceae; genus Cryptomeria; species Cryptomeria japonica. Next base: position 55,151,615 of record NC_081409.1, read on the forward strand.
TGGAAACAGGGTTGTGTAGCGTCGTAAATTGCACGCACTTGCTAGGGTGGTACAATTTCACACCTAGTTTAGCACCCACCTTGGCGCATTTTGCATTTTGCATCGCATTTCCCCTTTAGCACTTAATTAATTAAATTAATTAGGTCTAGGGTTCTATTTTATCATCTCCCATATCATAAAGTTGGGCCCTTTTCATTAAAGTGTGCCCCTTTCCTTTTATTCTTCCAATACATCATTTAATCAAAAACCCTAATTAGGTCCTATTTTGAACTTGGGGGCTTGATTTCGGGGGTCAAAACATCTCGAAATCAGCTGTAACTTCGGGATTCTCTCTAAAATCATCATATCTGACGGCCCTAAAAATTTGGTGAAAAGTTGTCGGGACCATGGCGCCCGGAGTGCAACATGGTCCCGGACATTTTTCCCAAAATTTTAGGAGCACGACCCAATCATAAAATAAAGCTTAACCCCAAGAAATTGGTGGGATATTCAATCTCTAGGTCGGCCAATAGTCGAAATTAAGACCTAGGGTTTCATACATAAGAGCTCTCTTTCTTCATTTGAAGGGATCCGAATTTTTGGCTTTGGAGGACCTTCTATGCAGCAAAAGAGCAGATCTTTGAAGACTTCAATAACATTCAACATCCAACCATCAAGCATTCATCAATTTCATTCATTTAGGGCTTGGGAGACATTGAAGAACAATAGGAGATTACCGACTGAAGATTGGCTTGTACTCCTCCCTTGAGGGTTGGGTATGATTTCATGTTGTTTTCATGTCTTTGCATAAGCTTCAATATATCCTTTATTCATGCTTTAGATCACTTTGCATCTTGATTTAGAGCATTTACATTATCATTTACAAGCAATTAGGGTTTACTTTCTAGGTTGCTCTAGTTTGCTTTCTTGCATTTAAGGACCTTGCACACACACTAGGTCTGCACACACAATACATTTTACAATACAACTTGGCTATTCGTGGAGGTGGAAATCATCGAAGCGGGGGTTTGACTAAGGCAAAACCCTATATAGCCGCCCACCACACCTTTTCAGATATAAGTGCAAGTTTCGGAATTCGAACGACGCCACAAGTTACAGATCCGGAAGAAGCAGACGGAGACCGAACTTCACACCAAATCTCAGAGCAAAAGACCAGGACAGGGGCGTGGGGCGCCCTAGTCCTGCCAGGACAGGGGCGCTGGGCGCCCTGGTCCCTGGGACAGGGGCGCTGGGCACCCTAGTCCTTCTGACAGCAGTTTTCAGCATTTTTGACAACTTTGCAAAACAGCAGTTTCCGGAGCAGTTTCAGGGGCAGAATCAGGACAGTGGCGCCCGCGCCCCCCGTCCCGAACATTTTCAGTCAGATTTTAACTCCGGGTACGCATTGGCATTCTTGTCTTGTCCTTGTGTTTACAGCTTTCCATTGTTTAAGTTCAATTCTGCAATCTTGTTATTGGTTCATACTTGCACTTTGGGGTTAGGAATTGAACTTGTATCATTTCATCTTTCTATTACAACAAAGGAATAGAAATCCTAATAGGTAGACCGTGGCTCTCTCTTCCACAAAAAGAAGTAGCCAATTGTGTGATACCTCTAGGCTCTTTCATATTCCACAAGTGTGTGGTTGAAAGTGAGATTAGGGCATGTTTGCTTAGTGTCACTTTTTCTCCCACACAGGTTGTTCAGCGGTACTTTGTCATTGTTGGCAAATGGGGAGAAGTACTCTATCAATTTTGGAGAAGTATAGGGGAGAAGTATCTGGCTTTAAAATTTTGCTATATTCTTTGACATATGCTATATGCTCTAATATCTCAATGTTTATGCTATGTATGCAAAATTGCTATACATTGTATTGATTAAGGGATAGTGTATATGCTTAGGGGGAGCAATTTTGTTAATGGCATCTTTTTGTTGTAAAACACTTAGATGTCAAAATTTTATTTTCCTAAGTGTTGCCATCAATGCCAAATGGGGAGATTGTTGGCATTTTTTATGTTTATGTTGTGATTGTCATTGATGGACACACACTTGTATTGAGATCCCCTTTATATGTATGAGCTAGAGCTCAACCGGTATCTATTCCAACCAGTATGTTGTATTCTAGTCTTTAGACTATTGGTGATTTTGCAGAAAGTGTTTCCCGGTCTGAAGCGGCATGTTGACCCAAAGCGGTTCGTAGATCTCAAGCGGTATGAGGGAGCAAAGCGGCATAACACATTCTTACCAGTCTTCATTTTTGTCAAACCGGCAACTGGTATTTTGTATGAACCGGTAATACTCTGTGTTGAGTTACCAACCGGCATTTTGTGATGAGTTATCAATCCACCGATTGTTTGACGGTGCCGACACACTGGCGGTGCTTTTTGTGTCGTGTTACTGAGTATGTCTAGATTCATTGAACCTAGGAAATTGAAAAGTAATCATATTGGATTGACATGAAATCAGACTCCTTTAAAAGGACATCATGTCTAGGGTTTTAGGTTGTTGCTGAAAGGGTTTATGTTGTGACTAGGGTTTAAGGTGGTTGAGGAGTTGAAAAGAATATGAATGTGTAGAAGATTGAAGTAATGCAGGAGTGCATTAAGAATGAGCTATCAAGGATCTAACCGAGCAGTCTGTGCTATTAGATAGATCAAACACTTGTTGATTACTCACATCTTTGACAAGTCTGTAGCCCTTAACTGGGTAGGCCCAAAAGCCTTTTGTAAAATCCTCTAACAAGGTGGTTCGCCTCTGTGAATCTAAAATCCTCTAGCAAGGTAGTCTTTAATCGAACTTATCTCCTAACAGAGATTCAGATTCCTAACAGGATCTGTTCTGGTGAAGAACATTGTAAGACCTTAACCAGTCTGACCTTAACTGATCTAGTTTCTATTCTGCAGATAGTGACTTGTGAGTTCCATCTCACCGTGGTTTTTCCCATTTGGGTTTCCATGTCAAATATCTTGTGCTATGGTTGTATTGCTTTTGTGGGTGAACGCTTTATTTGCATTTTGGTTTGCATGTGTGATAACCGGTCTGTCTGTTAAACTATTTTACCAGTTTATCTTCAAACTATTTAAGTGTTTTAGTGCAGTGTTTTTTGGCATACTAATTCACCCCCCCTCTTAGTATTCATCACTCTGATCGTGTTTCAACTGCTTGAAGACATTTCTTTCGCATGGTGGACCCAAAATAGGTCTCGTACCTATCTAGGTTATGGACCGGTATCATGCTAACGTGTACTCTACACGTTACCGAGATGATTCGAGATGATTTATGGATTTGTTATTATTATTTTGGTCTTAAGCCGACATGGCATATCATTGTAAATGGAATTATGTAATGATCATATTGTAATATCTTTAGGTGGCCAACCTAATCAGTTTAGGCCTTAGGGTTTGTATAAATAAGAGGCAGAAACTCTTTGTAAAGTATCATGGTTATTGAAAAGGTCATGGTCAAGGAATGTGATCTATGAATATTGTAATATCATTCAGGAAAAGGAGTTGATCGATCATTGGTGATCGAATTGGATTCAGAAAAGGATTTAATCCTCCGACACTAAGCTTAACCGAGACTATAATCAGGCATGGTAGATGCTATTTCCAATAGTTCACTCTATTGGATTGTTGTCCATTTATCTTGAGATGGTTGTAGCCTCTCTGTAGTTAGTGAGACTCTTTTGTAATGAGCAGTACGCTCTAGGGAGTGTGCCTTCCTGCAAGTACAGGCCCCTCTTGTAACACATACTTTCTGCAAAAGTATCATCTGACTGTGGGTAGGCTTCCTACCGTGGTTTTTCCCTTTCCAGGTTTTCCACATACAAATCATGGTGTTATTTAGTATTGTTTCTTTGTATTGATTTTTTCGTTAATTGTTAAGTTGTATTATGTACCGGTATCTGTTCCTACTGGCATATGTATGTGCTTTACCGGTACTTGGTTTGTTTAAGGTTGTATTGTGGATTAAAAGTTATAATCTGTTAACAACTAATTCACCCCCCCCCCTCTCAGTTGTTCACCGGTTATCCTAACAATTGGTATCAGAACTTTAGTCCTCTTTTGCAAAAGCTTAATCACTTGAGGTAGATCCTATGGCAACTAACACTTCTAATCTACCAGCAACTATTTTCAAAAGAGAAATCCCTAAGCTTGATGGAACAAATTATGGGATATGGAAAATTCGAATGGAAACTCATCTTAGATGTCTTGGCGAGGATATTTGGGAGATCATTGAGAAAGGATACACACCTTATGATCCGGCATCTGGAAATCCTACTCCTGCAGACCTGGATAAGAATATTGAAAATGATTGCAGAGCTAGAGAAGCCCTCTTGTGTGCACTTACTAATCAGCAGATCATGGGATTGACTGACAAATCAACGGCTAAGGTTATGTGGGACAAATTGAAAACTTTGAATGAAGGTGACCCTACTGTCAAAATTGCTAAACTTGATGGTTACCGAGTAAGGTATGAAAACTTGAAAATGGAAGATAATGAAAGAATTGTTGTGTTTATGGAAAGAGTAAATGAGATTGTTATGGGAATTCAATGTTGTGGAGGATTTCTAAGTGAAGATGAAATAGTTTCCAAAGTCTTGAGAGCCCTTCCACCGCCTTACAAGATGAAGGCAACTGCCATTAATGAGATGATAACAATGGCAAACACCTCAGTTAATAGAGACATTCTGATTGGAAAATTATCTGCTTTTGAGCTTGAAGAATTTGGATCTTTTGGAGCTATAAAGTCTGAACCTTCTTTTCATGCATCATCATCAATATCTACTGGCAAAAGTGACTTGAAAGCCCTATATGCAAAAGAATTGGAAGAAATGAGGATAGAAGATGAAGAAATTGAGCAATTTGAAGCCTTATTTTCTAGAAAAGTACCTAAAGGACCAACTGGAAGTAAGTATGAAGGAAAAGCACCTTTTAAATGTTTTGCATGTAATAAGATTCGTCATTTTGCATCTAGATGTCCTGAAAGGAATGCAAGGTTTGAGGAAAGAGTTAAGAAATCTTTTAAGCCTAACCCAAACAGATATAGATTCAAGAAAAGTAAACAATGCTACATAGCAGATGAGGAAGGAGTAACTGATGACTCTAGAGATGAACCAACAAAAGACTCTGCTAGTGGATCTGGAAATGGAAAGGAATGGGTGTTCTATGCTTTGAAGGAAGATGAACCAGAACTGGCTATCAAGAATGAAGAAAAAGCCTTGGCAGCAAAAGTTGAAGATAAGGATGAATGGGTAATTGATAGTGGATGCTCACATCATATGACTGGAGATAAAGGGAAATTTTTGTCCCTGCAAGAATACAATGGTGGTCAAGTCAGATTTGGAGATGACAAGGCATGTATGATCAAAGGTAGAGGTATTATTTCTTTGGATGGCAAGCATAACACTGATAATGTCTATTATGTAGAAGGGTTAAGGCATAATCTTTTGTGTGTTGGTCAATTAGTTGGTAAGGGTTTTCAAATTTAGTTTAAAGATAGAAAATGTGAAATCATTAACAAGACTGGTTCGGAGATTGCAACCGGTATTCAGACTGGAAGTAATAGCTTTCACTTGAACACTAGTAATAAGACATGTTTGATTGCTCAGATTGATGAGAGTTGGCTATGGCATAAGAGGTTGTGTCATGTTAATTTTGATTGTATTGTTAAAATCAGTTCAACTAAGCCAATTAGAGATATACCTAAGACTATGAAGCCTCATAATCCGATATGTAAGGAATGTCAATTGGGTAAGATAGTCAGAAGTTCTTTTAAGAGCATACGTGATAAATATAATGATGTACTTTCCTTGATTCACACTAACTTATGTGGTCCAGCAAGGACTAGAAGCTTTCAAGGTGATAGGTATTTCATGCTGATTATTGATGACTATTCTAGAATGATGTGGGTGACTTTTCTAAGCGAGAAGTCTGAAGCTTTTGAGAAAATCAAGATCTTTAAAGCGAAGGTTGAAACAAAAACTGGATTGAAAATCAAATGTCTAAGATCAAATCATGGTGGTGAATTCACTTCTCATGAATTTAACAGGTATTGTGAGACAATGGAATCAAGAGACAGCTATCTGCACCTAAGACTCCTTAGCAAAATAGAGTAGTTGAAAGAAAGAACAGAACCATTTTGGATGCAACTAGATTTATGATGATGGAAGCCAAATTGCCTCATATCTACTAGAGAGAAGCAGTGAGTACACCAGTCTACACATTCAACAGAGTTCACATCAAAGGTGAAACCAGTAAGACCCCTTATGAACTATGGTTTGGACATACACCTACTGTTAAGTATTTCAGAATTTTTGGAAGTAAATGCTATCTCAAAAGAGATGATTCAATTGGAAAGTTTGATCCTAGATGTGATGAAGGGATATTTCTTGGTTATTCAATTCAGAGAAAAGCATATAGATGTTATAACAAAAGATTGCAAAAAATTGTGGAGTGCTAATGTGAAAGTGGATTAACAGTACATAAATCATTATATATCATATGGCAGGGAACCTGCAGTGGAAATGATCAATAACTGAACCGACAATGCCTCAACCGGTATAGGAAGATGAGACTATTACACCGGCACAATCAGAAAATTCAACTGTGATTGGTGATCAGAGCAGTGAACCTGAAGTTCAAAAGACACTAAAGTATGTAAGATTATATCATTCTGAAGATCAAATTATTGGAGATAGAAACAAGGGAGTTATAACAAGAAGAAAACTGGCAAATGAAGAGGTATGTCTTATTTCTCAAGTTGAACCGGCAACTGTTATTGAAGCTTGTAAGGATAAACATTGGTTAAAGGCTATGGAAGATGAATTAGATCAAATAGAGAAGAATGAAACTTAGTCTTTAGTTTCTCGACCTAAAAATAAGAATGTTATTGGAACTGAATGGGTTTTTAGAAATAAACTAAATGAGGATGGTCAAGTTATAAGGAACAAGGCCAGATTGGTTTGTAAAGTATATTCTCAAATGGAAGGAATTTATTATGGTGATACATTTGCACCTGTAGCTAGAATTGAAGTTGTTAGACTATTTCTTGCCTATGCAGCTTATAAGAACTGTAAGGTTTATCAAATGGGTGTAAAATGTGCATTTTTGAATGGTGAGCTTGAGGAAGAAGTTTACATTGAGCAACCTGATGGATTTTCACTGACAGATGACAAAGATATGGTTTGTAGATTGAAGAAAGCTTTATATGGATTGAAACAGGCTGCTAGAGCTTGGTATGCAAGGTTGGATAAATATCTTTTGAAGCTTAGTTTTACTAAAGGCAGTGCTGATAGTAATCTATATTATAATATCACTGATAATGATATTCTGATTATTGAAGTTTTTGTTGATGATATCATTTTTGGAGGAGAAGATAAATTGTGCATGGAATTTGCTAACAACATAAAGAATGAATTTGAAATGTCCATGATTGGTGAGATGAAATTTTTCTTAGGTTTGCAGATTACACAAGTTGACAAAGGGATTTTTATCTGTCAAACAAAGTATCTGAGGGAATTATTGAAAAAGTTTGGTATGGAGAATTCCAAACCGGTAAGTACTCCTATGGCTACAAGTGAGAAATTATCTATAAAGGATACTTCTACACCGGTAAATCCGACAAGGTATAAGTCTATGATTGGTGGTCTATTATATCTAACTCAGACTAGAGTTGATATCATGAATGCAATAAGTATTGTTTCAAGATATCAAAATAATCTTAAAGAAAATCATGAATGTGCAGTAAAGAGGATATTCCGGTATTTGCAAGGAACAACAGAATATGGTTTATGGTATTCCAGAAATGATGATTTCACTTTATGTGCATATACTGACTCAAATTGGGCAGGTGATACTGATGATAAGAAAAGAACTTCTGGTGGAGCTTTCTTTCTTGGAAAGAAACTGGTTTCATGGAGCACCAAAAAACAGTCATGCATTTCTTTATCTACTATAGAAGTTGAGTATGTTGCAGCAGCAACTAATTGCACTCAAGTCTTGTGGATGAAGCAAATGTTGAAGGATATCAAGGTAAATTGTAGTGAACCAATAGTTATCTACTGTGATAACTCTGCAGTTATTGACATGTCCAAGAATCTGGTATTTCTCTCTAAGACTAAGCATATTTCAATAAAGTATAACTTTATGAAGGACAAGGTTGAAGCAAAGGAAGTCAAATTGGTTTATGTGAACACTAAAAAATAGATTGCAGACATATTCACTAAACTACCGTCTAAGGAATCATTTGAGTATTTGAGAGACAGGTTAGGGGTTTCTGCCCCTCTGGCAAAGACTTGATTGATGAATTTTGTCATCAATCCGACATGTATTATCAGAGACATTATTCATTCTGGCACTGATGAGTGGTGCTACTACTCAGGGAGAGTAGTCAGCTTTGAGATTCAGAGATTTATATCATTGCTTTGATATTTTTGTTAGATTTCTGGCATTGATGTCAAAGGGGGGGGTGATAGTAATGTGAAAAATCATTCAGAACCTTACAAAGATATCATTCACAGGGGGAGAACTATTGATTGTTGGTTGTCTTCCACAGGGGGAGACTTATTTGGCATTTCTTGGTACTTAAATATTTTTCACATCTAGTGTTGTCATCAATGCCAAAGGGGGAGATTGTTGGCATTATGGATGAATTGATTATGTGTTGCATTGATGTTTTGTCATTGATGTCAACACTAGTTGTTATGGTTGGTTACCGGCGGACAAGTTTTGGTTACCGGTAGAAGATCTAGTGTTACCGGCAGAAGAAAATATCTGTTGGACAATTCTGACATGATTGGATCAATAAAGATGCTCTATGAGAATGTTTTGGTTAGTTGGTATTGGCTTGGTAATCGGATTCTATCATACACTCGGGTAAACCCTTACCGGCACTAGTTTAAGGCTTTATCGGCAGAGCTTTCATTGAGGAATTGTGACAGGATGCATAATTGGTGTTTGTGCAGCTTCTTCATGGATTTCAGGATGCTGAAGATGTTCTTTGATCGTGCTTCAACTGCTTGAAGACATTTCTTTAGCATGGTGGACCCAGAATAGGTCTAATACCTATCTAGGTTATGGACTGGTATCATGCTAACGTGTACTCTACACGTTACCGGGATGATTCGAGATGATTTATGGATTTGTTATTATTGTTTTGGTCTTAAGCCGATATGGCATATCATTGTAAATGGAATTATGTAATGATCTTATTGTAATATCTTTAGGTGGCTGACCTAATCAGTTTAGGCCTTAGGGTTTGTATAAATAAGAGGTAAAACTCTTTGTAAAGTATCATGGTTATTGAAAACTTCATGGTCAAGGAATGTAATGTGTGAATATTGTAATATCATTCAGGCAGAGGAGTTGATCGATCATTGGTGATCGAATTGGATTTAGAAGAGGATTCAGTCCTTCAGCACTGAGCTTAACCGAGATTGTAATCAGGCATGGTAGATGTTATTTCTAGAAGTTCACTCTATTGGATTATTGTCCATTTATCTTGAGATGGTTGTAGCCTCTTTGTAGTTAGTTAGACTCTTTTGTAATGAGCAGTATGCTCTAGGCAGTGTGTCTTCCTGCAAGAGCAGGGCCCTCTTGTAACACATACTTTTTGTAGAAGTATCATCTGACTGTGGGTAGGCTTCCCACCATGGTTTTTCCCTTTCCAGGTTTTCCACGTACAAATCATGGTGTTATGTGGTATGGTTGTTTTGCATTGATTATCTGGTTAATTGTTAAGTTGTATTGTTTACCGGTATCTGTTCCTACTGGCATCTATATGTGCTTTACCGGTACTTGGTTTGTTTAAGGTTGTATTGTGGATTAAAAGTTATAATCTGTTAACAACTGATTAACCCCCCCCCCCCCCCCCCTCTCAGTTGTTCACCAGTTATCCTAACACATAGCCCTAGACAAGTAATGGCAACTTCAGGCAAGATGAATACGGCCTAGCTAGTTGACGACAAGCAAGATACAGTATAGCTAAGCAAGGAGACAACACAACTAACAAAGAATAGTAGGGCTCAAGAGGAAGATAAACAACCAATAGGATGGTACGTCCCAACAAATATGAACTCACAACTCCCAAACTTGACACCCAAAACAATCCTCCAATCTTGTGTAACATTTATTAAAAACAACTAAATTGGTAAAGTTACTATGTTTTAGATTTTCCTTGTGAATTCTTTGAGTAAATCCTCCAACAGTCTAACTTGTAACACAACTGTGAATCCTACAATGAATTCACCAAGTAAATGGAATTGGATTTTTGTCCAATCCAATAGAACCCAAGGGTTTCCATCCTAGGGCACAAAAATTGAAAGTGGCAAATGAACTTGACTAGTTTGCTTTTATAACATTTTCAAAAGGCTCCACTCTCTTGACCAATCCATGTGGGATAAAACATTTCTTCATAAATAAGCCTCACATAAGGACATAAAAGGGTCCCCCTTTTAAAACAACGTTATGCAACTAGGCCAAGGGATTAAGTCATAGTGATAATATAATAGACTTAAGTAACTAAGAATCAAAATATATTTCTTTTAACAGAATTAAACTTCACCCAACATCCAAGAATGACATATTTCACTACTAGGAAAATAGAGGTCGACTCACTCCTAAAAATAGAAGACACTAAAAAGAGCAACTGCTAAAAATAGTAAGTGTCCAAACACCAAACTGGCCCAATCCATGATGCACTAAAACTTACAATAAATAGTAAGTGCTAAAAAATGACCACTGCTAAAAATAGAAAGTCTTAAAAAAGTTGTTTGAAATCACACCAAAAGATGTCATTCATCTCCATTAATCCATCTGAACTCACTGGTGCATCAGAAACCCCCCAAAAGCCAACACCAACTGCACTACGAGAGAACCTTGAAAAAATGGGGACATTACGTGATGCAAGTAAACAAATGGCGAACTTAGTAGCACAATCAAACTAGAAAACACAATCTTGAGGTAGATCATTTAAATCCATGCTTGTGGTACACCTGAACACCTGGAACTTGTGATGAGATAGTATACAGACAATGTAAACAAGTTCCCCAAACCGCAAGAACAAATATTGAAATGTAGAAAGTTCGAAGCATCCTTTTGATCCATCTTGTCGAGCAATAGTACCAACTTTACTTTGCAAGTCCCTGAAACTTCTCCCTTAACATTGGTGACCTTAGGAGATATACACACTTTACATCTTCCTTTGTCTTACTTTCAAAATGTGAAGCCATATCATCAAATGTAGAGAATGTGGTACATTCTTCAAGATCTATGTGACATCTTTCCTTCTTTGGCCATAATCATACATCTTCAAACTACTTGTAAACACAATTTTTAAAAGATATGGTGCGAAGAGAGAACAAATGGCATAAATTCTTAAACTTCCTTTCTAGTCTTTTATCATGTCAATCAATCATTCAATCACGAACTTTAGAACAACATATTAATCAAATCACATTTGACATCCAACCATGAACGTCAAAACGACACATTTTGACATCCAACCATGATCTTTAGAAGAGCACATTTTGACTTCCAACCATGAACTACATTTTGACATCCAACCAAGAACTTCATAAGCTAAGATACAACACAACATTGCAGCTCTTCAACTCAACATACAAACATAGGTTGGCATCAATGAAAACATAATATCACCACAATTGCAACAATGTCTTCATAACAGATTGAATCTTATTTCTTTGAGGTAGGATTTGGGCAATAGATCCAAGCAGCTACCTCATTGTGGTTTTTCCCTTCTAGGGTTTCCACGTAATATTTGGTGGTGTTCTTGTGTGGTGATTATTGCTTCGACTCATTGATGATTTTGTTGATGCTCCTAACAACTAAGTGATGATGATGCTAGCTTTTCATTGTACACAATTTTTAATGCTTGTGTGAATCAGAGGACATATGTATGTAAGTGCATATATATTTTCCAATAATATTTTATAGAAACTTTTAAAAGTATATGTATGTGTATTTGATTTCCATTGACATTTACTCAAAAACTTTAGAATGTGTTTTGAATACATGATGTACATGGAAGCTGTAGAGCTCTCGTAACATGATTTTGCAGCCCTACATTATTGCTTACAATAATTGGAACAATATAAAGACATGGAAATCAATGTTCATGAATTATTCATTGGAATAACTGTAATGTATCGTACGCTTTCTTTCCATACGACAACACCACCTTCACCGTACGAACAGCTCCACCTCCATCGTACGAACAACTCCACCTCCACCATACGGCCAACACCTTCCACCGTTCGATCAATACCCTCCATTGTACGGCCAACCCCACCATACAGCCAACACAACCTCTCGTACACCTTGCACCGTACAACCTCCATCGTATAGCTCTACACTTCGTATGCTCCCTGCCTTCTGTGCGGTCAATTGATTCTCTATGTACGGACTAATAATCACGGCCTTGGAAAGATGGTTTCGTTATATGCAATATGTTGGACAATATAATTAGTTTAACACGATTTGGCACATGAATGAACACACCAAGCAAGTAGAAATTCATATTCAATAATGATAACACTTCAGATTACAAAAATCTCGAACTGAGGGTAGAGCAGAGTAGGGTGAGAAGTTACTCCCACCAAAACTGCAGATGCCAAGTAGGGAGGATCTTCCACCTCTGAAATGGCAGACGACTGAACTTCAACTGGAATTTGCAAATACAAAGAAAACACCAAATTTGTATACCTACAACAATGACTAACTCGGCCATAAATAGGCTCCGAGAAGTTTCTCAAAGGGTTACAAGCAGGCCGACAATAGTTTATTATTTTACTAATTTGGGCCCCTATATTTAATAATTAAATTAATTTAATTCAGTTATGATATTATTTAAAATTTAGGACCACTTAATTAATTAACTTAATTAAGTCACTTTATTAAAAGTGGGGACCTTACAGTCCTCTCGGCCCAAAGATTGATTGCCCTCAAGCAATCTGCAACTATTTGCCATCTGACAAGCTCCGGGATCCCAAACCATGCACGGATGTTGGTAGCCATATCCGCTAAATCCTTGACGTCACACCATGGCTGCGAGCACTAACTGCAAATCTCCAATCAGCTTGTGCTGCTCCACTCTGATATAAACATTGCCCTACTCGGAGTTGAGGAATAACTCATCAAAATCCAACTTGCTTTCTTCATATAGATGCCACTCACAAGGAGAGATGACAATCATGCACACCTCATGCCCAACTGAAAGGAAAACTTCGTATTCAACCAATTGTAGAGATTGCGCCTGTAAGGGATCATTGCTAGAGTTTGCATCTCCATGGAGTTGATCAACCATTGTTGGTTTGACAAAATTCATACAAACATCTTCATCCTTGCAGTTGTCATGAAAGTTTAAGTGTTCTCCACTTTAAGGGACAATTGTTGTCTCTGGCTTGTCCATATCCTCCTATCACTGGGGTGAACATGTGAACTTGTCTTCATCTTTCTTTGATTCTAATTGAGTTCCTAATTCAAGATCCAACTCGTCTTTTCTTTTCCTTACATAGTACCTATCAAAGGATTCGGTAACCTTGATCTCCTCAGGTTCACTTGAGTATTCATCAAAGATTTTGATAACCTCCTCATGCACAGATATACCTTTTCCGGTCAGAATTAGATATTCTTGAAATATCAAAAGATTCTTCCTCTTTTGATATTTGTTATACCACTTGGCGATTTTATTGGCAGCAATTTCATTATCCCTTTCTTCCATTTTTGTAGTCATCCCAAGCATTCCACAAGCTGCCAGGATTTTGGCTCCGATACCACTGTAATGTACCATACGCTTACTTGTCATATGACAACACCACCTCCACCGTACAGACAACTCCACCTCCACCGTACAGGCAACACTACCTCCACCGTACAGCCAACCCCACTGTACAACCAACACAACCTCCCATACACCTTGCACCATACAACCTCCACCGTACGGTCCATGCCTTCCATACGGTCAATTGACTCTCTGTGTACAAACTAATAATCACAGCATCGGAAAGATGGTTTTGTTATATGCAATATGTTGGACAATATAATTAGTTTAACATGATTTGGCATAGGAATGAACACACCATGCAAGTAGAAATTCAAATTCAATAATGATAACACTTCAGATTACAAAAATCTCGGACTAAGGGCAGAGCAAAGTAGGGTGAGAAGTTACTCCCACCAAAACTGCAGATGCCAAGTAGGGAGGATCTTCCACCTCCAAAATGGCAGACGACTGAATTCCAACTGGAATTCGCAAACACAGAGAAAACACCAAATTCGCATACCTACAACAATGACTAAACAAGCCGACAATAGTTTATTATTTTACTAATTCGGGCCCCTTTATTTAATAATTAAATTAATTAATTAAATAAGTCATGATATTATTTAAAATTTAAGACCACTTAATTAATTAACTTAATTAAGTCACTTTATTAAAATTGGGGAATTTACAATCACCTACGAAAATTGCATATATGCATCCCTAAGGACAAGTCACAAGCATCATGGAGTGAAAATTGAGGTGAATTTAATTTTGTGATCCAATTCAACCCCAGATCACAGTGAGTTGGCCCATCCCAACTCGTGTAACCCTGTTCCCACCCACAACTGTGTCAAAGCCTAAGAAAAAGAAGAAATTGAGATTTCAGAATCCCTACTAAGCACGTGCAATTTTGCATGGTCCAAGGACACAATGCAAAAAGAACTTTTAAAAATGTAATCTGACTAGTAACCCAATCTTAATGGTCGCTGCAGAATTCAGCAGAAAAATATATTTTCTCGGAATTGCGCAGATATTATTTATATGCAGACCTAAGAGAGGAAAAGAAATACCAATCATTTATTACTTGTGCCTAAGTATAATATTGATAAGAGATACATTAAATGATACGTCAATTTGCCTTGAGTCTCAATCTGTTCTGACAATTTAATAAACAAGAAGCATATTATTGGACCAACTATTAAGCAAGTGAAACAATTGAATCTAAATTTCTCCGAATTGAAAGATACACCTTCCTTAAATACACTCTTATATTATGAAAATCAAATAGAAACTTAAGAACTTGAACAGTAATTTCAAATGGTTCTCAATTACAAAATTGAAGCTGCACTGAAGTATCACAATTCACCTTACATTTTTCAATTTTTCACGTCTATTCTTACATTTTTCAATTTTTCACGTGTATTCTTAATAATAGGTCATATCAGTATTGCAACTCCAAATTTGTCAATGACAGCTCTGAACTCCAACTTTTCCTCCACATGATACTTAGTCAAAAATATAATATACATTGCAATGACCAAGTTATTGAACAAAGAAGAATTTCCAAGCCCCATGTATTTTCCTAAACCCTTTTGCATAAATGGAGTATATAGAAAGATGCAAATGGTCACCATCAGGTCCGTTTATTTGCTTCAATGTGGTAAAATGACTTGTATTCAGTTACTGCAGCCAAAATAACTTGAATTGCCCTTCAAAACCATAAGAACTTGGTTTTTATTATAAAAGAATCATGTTAGAGATGCATTTCAACATAGAGACAGTGTTGAACCTTCACTAGAAAAAATGGCTGCAAATACAGCACCGAGTAACAAATGAGTTTGCCTAGAAACTGTCCACATGTGATCCCTTCACTCACTGTTTCTTTTGAGTACTTGATGTACAAGTTCATCAGGCAGCCTTCCGCTTGACTGCAAAAAATCCAATTGCTCCACTCAAATACAAGATATGGAAAACAAATGTCTGTAGCATGGACTATCAACAATAATGCAAAATTATAAATAATGACATCAATGAAGATGCCATGTTAAAGGTCATTCAGGATTCACCTGAAACTGTCTCATGTTCAAAATGGGCTCGCAACCAAGGTCTGCAATGGAATGACCAGATAAAATGCTTGTATCAAAACGTTCAGCTTCATAAGCAGACAAAAGAAATGCTTTGCTTGTGTCAACTAGGTGGCAGACCTTGAGTAGAGAATCCAAGGTGTTCATCTGCAACAATGCATCCCAATAATTCATATAGGAAGATTCTCCTATAACTTTTATAGTAAAGACAATCAAATTCTAAACTAACCAATAAAATGGAAGTGGGTTGTATAATTAAATGGAGCCTACAAATAGACAATCATATTTCAAATCAGCATTCTAATTAAAAACTCACCTTTGGATTTTAAAATAATTTTTCTAGGTTCAGTGAAATTTGCTATGCTTTTACAGAAAGAGAAAGACCCTAAAAACTAACCGTCCTTCCACCAAGAGGAGAATGTCTTATCAACATCAAAACTCAAAGTAGAAAGTCAAAAGGTTGTAAATCACAAACCAAGTCCCAGAATCTTTTACAGTTTATTATAATGGGGAGCATGTAAATGTATAACAAGCATAAATTTACACAAATGCAGAGCTAATATCAGGTTGCCAAAAGCTAGAAGAACTACAAGTACACTAATGGACATGTAACTTTGTATTTTTTCCTGATGAATTTTTTATTTTTCTCTAGCAAAAATTTACTTATAGATACCCAAAGAGGTGCTAGTAATTAGAGAGAAAATAAAAATAATTATGATGTCTACATGTACTCAAGTTCATCAATTGATAGTGGTTTGTGCAAATTGAAAAGGAATTATTTTTAAACATCACTAATATCAAAAACTTTAAACAAACTATGATACCAAGTGAAAAGAAACTAAGCTTGCAATGGCAAACTGAACAGCTTCTACATTAATCCCATGGGAGAAGAAATGCAAATAGGTTACAGATATAAAACTGAACAGCAGAAAAAACACGACATGAGATATATCCCAGGAAACCTTTTCAGCAAAAACTCAGCCTCCAAAGCACTCAATGTATTATTAAATAAACCACCAACCACAAGCCCTATGGAGTCAATCCACCCATAAAACATGCCTCTAACAACTCTTCATTGTGCGAACAAACCAAGCTTGAAAAACTCGGATTTTGCAATAACTGGGCAAGGCCAAAAAATTTTAAAAACTCAGGACTCGCCAAAACTCGGCAAAACTCGGCAACTTTATCGAACATTTGAAAATACATTTTTTTTATTTATATAATTCAAAAACACACATTTACACCAAATTTGTATAACATATATGATTTCCATGATATATAAATCAAATTTTTTTGGTAATACATAGCAACAAATGCAAGTATCATAGCATAAACCAAAAACCAAGTGCAACATATGAATAAGAGTTCAATACATATCAACATATCATAGTGACAGACTCATAGTCATAGACCACAAAACAAGAACCTCTAAAATTCTGATTACATATCAAGTTCAAAGTTTGGTATCAATGAAAATAAGAAATCATAAATTGCGTGTACGACTAAAGCTCAAAACAGATTGTGGCCGCTGGGTGGGTGGTGCTGAAGTAGTGGCAACATTCTCAACACTAACAAGTGCCTCTGCTGCATGATCAACCTCCTACTCCTCCTCACGTGCTGCCACTTCCGCATCCCATTCCTCTCCTGCCCTCTCCAACTCGCTCAGCTGCTCATTAGTAAGGAATGGATCCAAATCATTATCAACATCATCAGGAGAAGCAACCCATTCTGCTGCATATGGATCAATGTCATCCAAGTCAAGTGCTTCATGTGAATCTTGCCCTAGCACCTTCTTCTCATGTAATCGAATGTTGTACCGCACATAGACAAGATCATTCAAGCGTTGTTGAGTCAACCTATTGCGCTTTTTTGTGTGGATGTTCTCAAAAACACTCCAGTTGCACTCACAACCAGAAGCACTACAAGGCTGTGATAATATGCGGATGGCAAGCTTTTGAAGATTAGGCATTATGGCACCATAATCTTCCCACCACAAATCTGCAAGGATACAAAATGTGATTTATAACTTGTAAAGATTTCAATAATCTTAAAGAGAGAAATAAATGGTAAAAATTAAACATATGTTTTTTTTTACCTGGTCGTAAGGTGGCTCTCCTACGTTTGCAATCAGGTGAAGAAAACCATTCCCCTAAGGCCTTCTTATAGCTCTACAACTCATCAAGTATCAGGTCTCGAAGGATCTCATCATCAACTAATCTCCGAATGCATGTGTCAAGGCCAATTCTAACCTCTGCATCTGCTCTGAAACTCGGAGAGTAAAAAAACTTGGGATTCAAGAAGTAGGCAGCAGCATGAATATGTTGGTGGAGTTGATGGTTCCACCTCCGATCAATTATGCGCCATATGGGTTCATACTTGGTCTTGTTTGACCCATACAAGTGTTGAATCGCCTCTTTGGCCTTATCCATGGCCTCGTATAGATACCCCATGGAGTTATGATCCCCATCCACCATTCATAGCACCCTCACCAACGGTTCCGACACCTAGATATAAAAAATCTAACAAAATCAGCAGATTGAAATATTAGAAAATTAAATAATAAATCATCAATTAAAGTTTCAAAACTTACATTGATGATCTCCTCCACTATCTTGGCAAAATTAGTATCAAAAATGGCAATCACAACCTTCTCTGCTTCAAGCTCTATAGCATAAGGACTCCCCAACCATCTTTCACTCACGAACATCCGCTTCAGGTTGGGCAATGTAGCAAGTATGCTCTGCAAGGTGAGGAAATTGGTAGCAAAGCGTGTGACCCCCGATCGCACAAGATCCTTACCTTCAGTGTGCTCTCTCATAAGATTCAGGACCCATGTGTGATTGTAGATGTATTTGGTGATATTCCTTCCATCTTCAACCACTTTCTTTACCCAACTTAGTTTCCCTATGTCCTCAAGGAGCAAGTCAAGACAATGGGCAGCACAAGGGCTCCAAAATAATGTCAGATGTCTAGCCATTAGAAGTCTGCCGGCTGCCACATATGCAGCTGCATTATCAGTCACAACTTGGATGACATTCTGCACTCCCACATCCATCACCACCTCATCCAACATGTTGCACAAGGTCTCCGCATTCTTCACTTCGTTGGAGGCATCAATTGATTTTAAAAATACTAACTGTCCTCCTGAAGCAACTAGAAAGTTGATGAGTGTCCTATTCCTACCATCTGTCCATCCATCAGAAAGAATGGTGCAGCCATTCTTCTCCCAAATAGTCCTTTGCTCTTCCACTAATGCATGAGTGTTTTGGACCTCATCCTGCAATAACGGTCCACTTACCTCGTAACGGCTTGGGGACTTGAACCCCTTACCTGCCACAGTCAACGCGGTGACCAATTGGTCCCAAGATGGACTAGAAATAGCATTGAATGGAACATCGTTGTAGATAAAAAATCTAGCACACGCCACCTTGGCTTGTTGGTGAGCCTCTTTATTCCATGCAGTGCCAAGAAATCCAGGTTGTGCACCAGGAGTGTTACATGGAATAAAGAAGTTTTCCATGTTGCTGTCCAAAGTTCCCTTTGCTTGTATCCGTGGCCCAAGGGAAGAACCAGATGTCCCCACATCTGTATGTGACCCTATGGAACTCAAATCTGCCCTTGGGGCTGCCATTGCCTCTGTTGTTCTCTTTTTTGTTGCCTTCCTTTGATCATATGCTTCAAGCGTTGCTATTGCATCTCTCGTAGCCTCTTCAGTACATTCCGTACAGCTTGTGGTATCTCGGCATTGAATTTTTGCAAGGTGATATTTGAACCTATTAATGCCATCTTTTACAATTTTTTTGCAATGGTTGCAAAAAACATCTCCTCGTTTTGGACCTGGTCTCCCATGTTTCCAACAAGGGTCTCTCTTTTTGCCACCAACTTTAACTGTAGAAGCTGAATCCATTTTCTTTCAAAAAGATGTGGAAAAGAACCTAGCAAAAGAGAGACAACATTTAGAGATCAATAACAATGTTAACAAAAAAAATCACGAACATCCAAAAATTACAATGACTGTATAACTGTATTTTATTTACAGTCATCTATTAATAGATGACTATCTAAAATTAAAATTTTTAATTGGTTGTGTATTTTTTTAAGTTTTTAACTTCAAATTTAAATTTAAATGAAATACTTTAATACACATTGATATTACACAGTTGACAGTCATTTCAAATGACTATGTATTACACAGTCATTTCACAATTGACTGTGTAATACACAGTCATTAATTACAATGTACATTAATGTATTACATAGTCATCAGTCATTTGAAAATGACTGTGTATTACACAGTCATCAGTCATTTGTAACACGGTCATTTCAAATGACTATGTATTACACAATCATTTTAATTGACTATGTATTCACAGTCATTTAAAATTTTAAAACAGTCATTTTAATTGACTGTGAATACATAGTCGATTAAAATTTAAAATGATTGTGAATTCAAAATAAAACAATACAATCAATTAAAATTAATAATAAGTTACTAAGTGTAATACTGTAATACAAAAATGAAAAGACAAATACAAAATCACAATAGTTTTTTACAAAATACAAATCATACAAAAATTAAAAACAAATACAACTTCGAATCTTGCTGCAAATGCAAAAAGATCTAAGAAAAATCACGAATAAAAACCTGGTCGCACGGACAAATGCAAACCCTACTGGAAATCGCGTGGCGTTTTTTGCCTGTGTTTTTTGCCTTCCGGAGTCGTGCAAAATGGAATAAAGACTCAGGATTTTTTTTTGCCTGCGACTTAAGTCGCAGTTTTCTCGCGTTTTGTGCCACGTTTTCGGGCGGGTTTTGGCGATTACCGGCGAGTATTTGTCAATAAATCGTGGCGATTATATGAAAAAATCGTGCCGAGTTTTTCCGCGAGTAACTCGCGCGCCATTAGGGCTCACGATTACTCGCGAGTTTTCTAATGGCTCGCCAAGTTTTGCAAGCTTGGAACAAACCAGTAGCATCCCAACCATCCATGGCCATGACACAAAGTCACACCTGTGAGCAACAAGAGGACATTTGTGAAAATCCAATCGCATAACCCTACATGAGCACCCTCTCTCTTTTTGATTTAATTGGGCAGACCTGCTTTCTAAAGATACCCCAAACATCTTCATTCCAAATAGGTTGTTAGATCCTTCAATTGAAAAATTCAAAAGGCAAGTCACCTTCTATTTGAAGGAAGATAGCAACAAAGTTCTCAAAGGGGGCCTTTCATTTATGAGTAATTCAAGCATGTTCTTGCAAGCCTAATCTCTAAGCTTTGATCTGCAAAAAACTTTTGAAGAGTGCACCATTTGTGGATTCATTTATACATGTTGCCCCAAGTGTTTTGGAGACAGCATGCTGATGGGAATTGGTAATTCTTTGGATTCTTATCTTTACCGTTTGACTTCCACAAGCTGCAAAGAGTTCGCCACCTTCAAAGGAATTCCTATCAAGATCTTGAATGCACCTAACAAACATTGCCTACTAAAGAAATTAGTGGTTCAATGAGGAAAATGCCTTGGATATTTTGCTCATTCAAAACACTAAATCCAGTCAAGAACCATGGATAGCCTCTACAAAAAATTATCAAACATGAATGAAGGATAAGAAATGGCCATAGTAGGAGCAATGGAGAAGTCTGGCAGTGCTATGGGATGAACCGTATTTGCAAGGGTCAGTTTTGGCCTGTACTCAACGAACCTTTCATCTGATGTTAGTAGGTATGGACAAGAATGTTAACGTGATTCTCTCTAATGTCTTTAGGCCTTCTCCAAACAGAGGTAGGGCGTATAACTATGTGTCATGTCCTTTCATTTCTCTGATAGAAGATAATATATATAATGTATCCTTTAAACTGAAAACAATATTCAATAATTATTATATTAATAATAATCTCTAAATATTTTATCAACCTTATTTACTTAATACAATAATTGTGAATTTAATATTTTATTAACGAGCTAATACATTATTGATTATATGATGAATGAATATAAAGTAAATGGTAAGAGGGGCGGTGACTTTTCAAGGAGTCACCACCACGAAAAGACACACCCTGGGTCGTGGCTCTCTACCACGGGGTGAGGGAGATAAATACTTCTCAGCAGAAAAGACAGAAATGAGGGAGAAATCATCGCGGAAGAGCATCAGGCCATTTTCATGCTACAGTAACCAAACTTAGGCACTCATAACACTGGTATGTATACTCATGATCATACCATTACAGCAATGCACTCACCAAGCATAAACAGCACTTGGGTGTACAATACAACGATAATATTAATATATAACATATCACATATAGCATTAACCTTATATGTATATAAGCAGGCATATCCTGAAATAGTCTAGGAATTGGTGATAATCTGAGTAATGATGATTAATTGAGACTATTTAAAATTATTTATTTTCTGAATATTGATACATCTGGATACTGGTAATTGCCTGATAAATAATCTGATAACAATCTGAATATTGGTAGATAAAATCTAAATAATCCGAATATACAAACATTTGGATACTGGTACTTGCTTGCTAAATAATATGATAACGATCTGAAAATTTATAAATAAATTTGGGCACTGGTAACTGTCTGGTAAATAATATTAACAAACACATGGATACTGGTAATGAATTGTATATTTATAATGGTCTGAACCAGTGTTACAAGACTCTGCGAGTCTTGGCAAGACTTGCAGAGTCCAAAGGCTGGTCGCCCTTGCTGAGGCCCATGGCCTCTGGACTCTGACTCGGCCGAGTCTGGCCGAGTTTTGGCAGACTCGCCGAGTCTGTCAAACTCGGCGGACTTGCCGAGTCTTGTGGGTCAGACTCTGCTGCACAGGCAGAAAATAATAAGTTAAAAAAAATATATTAGTTTTAAATTAAAAAAAGGGTCTAGAGAATGAGGAGACCCATTGGAGGACCTCGAGGATGATGTGGATGAGGATATGGATGTCACTAAGCGTGAGCCTGAGCCTCAAACACAGGCAAAGATCATGGCTACAGAACGTTCCAGGACCTATCTTAGGCGCACACGTAGGATAGTTGCGGGGTCGACTGATATTGGCTCCTCTGAGCCTTACACTTCTAGGCTCTAGCTGTTATGTTGAACTTGATATATGTTTTGAACTTTTGATGACATGGATTTCATATTCCATGAACTTTTGATATATTCCATGGATTTCATTTGACACTCTCTATATTTCTAATGTGTTATTTAGTTTAGCTTATTTCCTTTAGCGCAAGCCTAAAAATTGCATTTATACTTATGTGATCAATGTAAACTTGTGCATGTGCTTCTATTTGATGAGATTATTGTGACTTTAATGTTTATTTATTAACAAATGCATGAAAGAAGTTTAAAATCGTTAAAAATCTTTGAATTTTTTGGGTTTTTCAATTTGCCGAGTCTCGGCCAAGTCTCGGCCGAGTCTGGGCGCCGAGTCCGAGTCTGAGTCAAAAATCAGTTTGCCGAGTCCGAGGTGAGTCCAAGGCTTGTAACTATGGTTTGAACAAATTGAACAAATTCTTGGGTAGGGGTGAATGGTTGTAAAGACACCCTACATGATTCTCATTGGGTAGGGGAACTGTTGTATTAGGCACCCTACATGGCAATATTGGTCGGGAGAATTGCTGTCCTACATAATTATATTGAGTAGGGGAACTGATGTATGAGGCACCCTACATAGTTATATTGGATAAGGGGAGATAGTAAATCAAAACATCCCACCAAATCATAATGACAGCTCACTATCATAACTTATGATTCTATCTCTGATATTATTTAAAATAATTCCTCCTTAAGTTATACATAGTTAATTATGTATATAGTCATTTATATGATCATTCCTTAATATAATTTGTAGTATCTTCTGACTTTATTTTTGCAGGGTTTTGACTACAGCAGAGGCTAAGGTATTTTCTCTTAACCCCTACACTAAGAACTAAGATCCATAAGTAGGATATTTTGAGGCATTATACTAAGGGACAATACACTATGGGAAGATTTGAGTGCTTTTAGAAGGTGGGGCATGAATTCTAGGAAGCAATTTTTATGCAATCCTCTTCTAAGAGGACAAATCTGAGGGAGCAACATGTCCTCTTCTTCCAAAGGATTTGGAGCTTTCAGTTCAGATAAAGCTTTTGTTTACAAAAACAGAAAAAGGGTTGGTTCACTGAGGCTTGACACAACAGGCATCCAAAGTCTATTTGGATAGTTTCTTAATCAACTAAAAGTGGGTTTGGAACAGTCACTTTTTACTCCAATGTCCTTGCTTATGCCAATTCTGGCCATTAGCCATTTGGCTGGGAATTCTGAAAAAACCAAAACCTAATGTATTCCCTTTGAAAATGAAATGTGCTCCAAGCACCCTAACTGTAAATAAAATCTGCAAAAATGGTGAAAGATAGAAATAAAGGGGTGTAAAAAGATACTTTCGAAAAGAAACTCAATTTTATCAAAGTAGAGACAAGTGGAATAAAGAAAAGATAGAGAACATATTCACAAAGAAAACAAAAGAAGAGAGGGATTTTCAGAATGTGGAAATGGAGATTGCCAATTAGGGCCTATCGAAAGAGACGAGATCAAAGGAGCATAGCCTCCTAGATGAACTCAACAACCTTCTATGGAGGAAGTTTCTAGATGTAGAAACCAAGGGTCAAATGGCTCCAAGAAGGGAACAAAAATACAAGGAAAATCCATCTTTCCACAAATATTAGAAAGCAAGGAAATAAACGTGACTAGGTCATGCTCCCCTTAAAGAATGAAATCACTGATCTAGAGGCCATTTATGGTAGAGGGACTAAAGTTCTTTAAGGATTTGTTTACAAATGTAATAGATAAGAATCAAGAGGCCCAAGATCTTTTAACAAGGAATATCCCAACTCAACACAAATGAACATAATGCAACCTTATGAAACCATATTCAAGGAAGTTAAAGTGGCTACCTTTTCCTTTGGTGTTAGGAAAGCTCCTAGGCCTGATGGCTTCCAAGAAAATTTTTTAAGAAATTCTAGCACATTGTGGGGGAAGATGTGTGCAGGGCTGTAGAGGAATGTAAAGTTCGTGTTAATGTGTGTTTTGTGACACCTTACAACACTGAATAAAGTACCGAGGACTCTATCCTCTCTTGAACAAAATCTCCTCAAATGCTAAACTACGCAATCAAACGAGGCGACTCCAAGGTTCCCACTGCGTATATGCAACTTTATGAGGGATAGACTCAGTGTGTTGATGTGATAGTTAACAATCCAAGGGGACTTACGTTTATGAACTGCAACTGGAACATGAACATCAGATGTATCAATCATGTGATGCTTCTTCTCCTAAACTAATTCAAACTCAATGGAAAAAAAGACAGAAGGAGGAAGGGTTTAGAGAATCTATGCTAGCTCCTAATTCCTAAGGACAATGACAATAATGAATGATGCTTTGATAGACAAATCCTTCATGAAACTACTTTCTACTTAACAGAGATAGTCACAATGCCATAGAAAGAGTGCAATGTCCTAAGGTAGTGAAAGATCTTCATATTGTAAACAATCCATTCAAATACCCAATAATAGCGCAATCCAAAAGAAGTATTCACAATCGAACCTAGCCACAATAATAATTAGGTTCAAGCTAACCATGCAAAACAACTTGCAATCAACAAGGTGTAAATGGTATGAACTGAAGGATTCATCAAATATTATCACAATTCTCCATCATAATCAAAGAACTCTATTTAATCTTGAGAAGTAACAAGGAACCATGCAAAAATATGGAAACACAACACATACGTCCACCATAACTTCAACGAAAGTATTGAATTGATTTCAACATAACTTGGCAACAATTTCAGGCTTCCTCCTCCTACTCTACTGCTAACTATTATCTAACTACTTGACCACTAACTATTAACCCTTTACAAATGAAGAGAGCAATCCCTTTTATAGACCTCCCTTTACAAATGAATGGCCAAGATCAAATCCAAATCAATGGCTAAGATTACAAGATAAAGCTCAAATTAGGATTAGTTGCAACTAACTTCTTCTAAGCCAATGAGAAAATTACATTATAATGGACACATGTCCATCTCTAAATGCTGACCAATAGGAAAATAGGTTAGGTAAATGAAACTTTGTGCCTCCACATGTGCAATTGTTGATGAGTCAGGTGCATCGAACTTGGACAAGTTGACTTGGAAATGACTTGATTGGATTGACGATGATTGGATGCCACCTCAGCATGCTTTGTAGATCATCACAAAGTGTAAGTGATTGTACAATATCTCTTGATACTCAACATTTCAAATTGCTCCATAATGAATGTGATGATGATGAGAGATATTCCCAAATTGCATCATCTTTGTTGATCAAGTTTCTCTTTGATTCACTATTCTGAAACTATCTTGATGAAATTTGCTCTTCCACTTACCCTCTTCCTTGTGTAATATTTTAGCTTGATGATGCTTGATGTAGACTATGTGATGCCCATGGTTGATCTTCCTTTGTTCATGTTGAACTCAAATGCCTTGCCTCAATCCCTGCTTTGATTCAAATTCCTTGCCTTGATGTATGAGGATACCTCCTTCTTGTACTATTCCTCAACCTCTTTGTACTGATAGCTTATTCTTGGATTTACGAAGAAAATTCAGGATATTCTTATGTTTCTTCCTTGTAATAATGAGCTCCCTTTGCTGCAAAGCTAGCCCTTTGAATGCCTTGATTCTCTACCTTGTGTTATCTTGTGAAATCTTCCCTTCAAGCCATCTCTTTGTATCCTTATGCCCACTGATGAAGTCTTCCTTATTGAAGTCCACTATGTGAGGTTCCCTCTCCAAATGGATCCTTGTAATGGTGTTACACCTTGATCCAATGCATTCGTCTTAGATTGAATATTTGATCTCCTTGTTGCTTAGAATGATTTTTGTATTGATATTGTAAGTCTTACACTTCCCTTGCTTAAGTGTTCCTTGTCTTTGCTTTGAGCACGCTGATGTTGAGTTCCTCCATTTAACTTCTTTGATAGCTTGATCTTGCATCGTTGGGGGTGAACTCTTTCATCCTTGTATTAAAACCTGCAAAAAATAAACACATTTCGCATCATTCATCATGTGACTGGGTGATGATAAGACCATCACCCTTAGAAATCAGACATCTTAACCCGTTTTCAATTCAGGAAATGATTAGTTGAGCCTAGACATATACTCACAGATATGGAAGTTGTTTGTAGGTCAGGTCTATTTCACTTTTAACTATCTCAGATCAGACCCTACATATGCTAAATCACCCCCTTGATCAAACTCACATCCTGACTGATGCTAACAAGATTCTTCTAAAATTAAGCTTCTGATCTCCCGACTAAGCCTTGCTCAGGTCTGCACCCTTGAATGAATTTGAATGGATTAATATTTGAAATCAAGATCCATTTCCTCTTTATGCCACCTCATACCCATACTATTGTACACTGCCTTGCTTAGCCGACTAAGTATTTCATCCTTTCTTTAAATTGCTTTGATTTTGCCCCTTATAGCCGACTAAGTATTCAATCCCGTTCAAGCAGGTTTAATACCCGTTTTTACAAGACTTTTGAGCACATAATTTGGGTTACAATGTACAAAGTTAGGCATTAGATGCAAGTTGGTCATGATACATTATTTACTTTTATCTCCAAGTTGGCTGCTCAAGGCACTTTTACCAAAGAAGGGGTATAAATGAAGGGTTACCACTACACTACACCTCACTATTCAATGCCAAACAACAAATTCTGCTCTTCTTATGGAATCAGGTCTGATTATCATAACCCTAGGTCTAATTTTCTAATGCTTCTAGGTCTGATGCGAACCTAATCTGCCTTATCTCCATGTTACATTTAGGTTCACATGTTTCAGTTTAGGGCCACCTTCACACGTTTTACCTTGCATTCACCCCAATCAAAACCTAAAATGGCGTGAATTTTACTTACGCGTGGATTTTACTTAGGCATGGATTTTTGTGTCTCATGGACAAATTTCCACTTTGCATTTCGTGGATTCCAGCACTTCATGGATAAACTTCATCACTTCATTTGCATGATGTTGATTCCGCCAAGGCAAAGGCAAGACTGATTTTCACTCCCAAAGTCGTGGATTCTATCATTTACATCTCTTCAAGTCAAATTTAAAAGTGATTGCATTTCTTGTCTTCAGCTCTCACCTATCACCTTGTTTGTGAGATTTAAGGACAAATTTGATTATTGCAACTCTCCTCCAAAGTACCCCTCAAGACCTCTAAGTCATGGATTTCTTGCACTCAAGGACAAGTGGGAAATATCATCCCAAGGTCGTGGATTTCTTCACTTCGTCGATTTTGTTGAGTTAAGTATAATCATTGCCTTCCACCCTCAAGTCGTAAATTCTTCAACCTCATGGACAAATGTTGGTCTTCACCTCAAGTCATGGATAAAGTTGATCATTTCAGTTCTTCCTTGTCTTGATCATTAAAAAGCACTTTCTTTGCAAATTTTGAAGATTCAAGGGTAAATTTGATTAGTGCAACTTTCACTCAACATCACCCTCAAGACCTCCAAGTCATGGATTTAGCCTAGGCGTGGATTTTCCAAGGTCGCGGATAATAGGAGGTCATGGATTCCTTGAAGTCATGGATTCCTTCAAGTCATGGATTCCTTGAGGTCATGGAATCATGGATAAGTGTTGATCACACCTCTCCAATTCATTGATTTCACCAAGTGAAAGATGAACTCGTTACAAGGCTAAATTGATGTTAACTCTCCTCGCCATAGCTGTTCTAAGCATTTAGTCACCAAAATTGGGTATTTTGCCTAATCTTCGAAAGATTTATCATCTCACCAATTCACTAAAGTCACAGATTTGGGCAACTCATGGACAAATTTATCACTTCATGCCTAGGTCATAGATTTCTCCAAGGATAAAAATGAAGTCAAAGTTGATTTGAGGCGAACTCCTCTTGTCTAAGCCCCTCTAAGCATTGAGTCACCAAAATCATGCATCTTGGAAAATTGATCACCTCCACTTAGCATTGAGTCACTAAATTCGTAGATTCGTGAAGACCATGGATAGATTGATGAATTCACCTCTCGCCTACCTTGAGCATTGAGCCTTTCAAGTCGTGGATTTTAGCAAGTTGTGGACAAATTTCTTCACCTCACCTCAAAACCGTGGATTTCATGAGGTCATGGATTCTAGCAAGTCGTGGATTTCTCCACCACATGTAATTTTTAGTTTCATCCACACTTATCTTTTTCTTGAAATCCACCTTTAGGAATACTTCACATTCCTTGATTGATTGCTCCACTTAAGCTCTATATGATCATGACTTCATTGAGTTCATTCCTTGACAACCTTGCAAAATTGACACTGTTGACAACTTTCCTAACTTGACAACAATATTTCACACTTTTCACTACCTCAACCCTAAACCTCAATACTATTGCTCCACCATGGACTCCAAACATGAAACATGACTCCCTGACTTGGCCACCTTCTGACAATCAAGGCATTGCATCTTCACTTGATGACTAAGCTATAACAACTATGCTACCAAACAAAAAAGTGGGGGTCCCCATTTGCAATCGGGCGATGTATGAAAAGGTCACAACAGTTAGGAAGACCATTATTAAGATGGAATACATTTCAAGAGTTGATCCTGAAAATCGAGAATCCTCCATGGTTTGATGCTTTCTATACTATTGCACTATGCAATCTCTTCTACAAGATGGTCACTAAAGTCATGGCCCTTTGGTTGAAATCTTGTCTTAAGACAACCATCTCTAAAAGGCAAAGTGGATGTCTAGCATAAGACAAATCCTTGATGGAATAGTAATAGCCCATTAAGCCATACACTCTACAAAGAGCAAAAAGAAAGGGGATGTTATTAAAACTAGACATGAATAAACCTATAATACAATGTCATGGGATTTTCTACTTCAAACCCTAGAAAAGTTCGGGTTTGTAGAAAGCTGGTGGAGTTAGCTCTACAACTAAATTTTTGTGGCCTCCAATTTGCTAATAAATGACATTCCAATGGAGTCTTCACATAAACAAAGGCTTGCAACAAGGGGACTTTTCCTCATTGTAAATGAGGCACACAAAACAAGCTTTGAAAGCTAAGTTTGCCAAGAAAAACATTCAAGGGTTGCAAATCTCTTCAAGGGTCAAGTATATCACAAACCTTCAATTTGTTAGGTTGTTATGAGAAGGCCTCTAGCATAAGATAAATGTTACTAAGTCATAAATCTTCTTCCTTAGAGACTATTGTGAAGATTCCCTAAATATTTAGAGGATCTTTGGCTTTGATAGTGCAAGGCTACCAAGTTCCTAGGGATGCCATTGATTGATAAGAAAGAAACTCTAGAGGATTGGTAGTCATTAGTAAAATGAGTACAAAATAATATTTCATCCTAGAAAGACAAGTGATTTTCACTTGTTGGAAGGATCCAACTAATAAAGTCTTCTTTGACATCTATCCTAATCAACGTTATGTCTATCCGTCAAATTTGTGGGGAGATTGCCAAAGCAATTTTAGACATTGAAAGGTATTTCTTGTGGAGAGGGATGGAGGAGAAGAGGAACTTCAATATGGTCAAAGGGGATTTGGTGTGCAAAGAGAAGAAGATCAAAGAATTGGGCTTTCAGGACTGCATGCTAATGAATAAACTTTTATGGAAAATTTATGCAGAAAAAGATAGTTTGTGACATAAAAATGATCATTAATTGTAAGCTTGGTAGTATTCATGAGTCTTGGCTTCTAGGCAATGTCCTCTCAAATGCATTGGAGAAAGTAAGCAAGTTTAAGAACGGTTCCTTTTCCCATATCAAAAGGAGAGGCAACACTATGGCTTAATGAGCTGCAAACCAACAAATTAACCTGAGAAAGGAAAGTGATTTTCAATAAGGTTTGGACGTTTCTAGATGAGACCCAATCACAACTAGTCAAGGATTTACAAGGGCTAGAGGTTTCGGCAACCTAAAAAGGGACTTTGTATAGTAAGATTTAATATATTTTACACCATGCACACAAAAGGAAACACGTGAATTTTTAACAAATAATTGTGTGAAATTAAAAAATAATAAAATAAATTTTTAAAAATTAGAAAAATGAATAAAAAGGGATATGTGCTTCCAGATTGAGAACGTGAATGCCTAGGTGGAAGGCAATGGAATGATGATTTAGAAAGGGTAATGTTGGTAAACAGATTTGTCACTGTGAATTCTCCTTCAAACTTGACCCTGTTCGCCCGAAGAGCAGTGACAACCGTCCCAACAATTGGGGAGATTGTGGTGAGGACACAATCTTCCTCTGCGTTTGAGGGGGCAGCTCCCTTGTATGATGGGGGTTTTTAGGATTTTTGTGTACTTTTAACCTAAAAGTACATAAAGGAGAAAACACAAAACTAAAGAAAGATAAAGAATAGAAACCCCAACAATAGACATACGAATACCAATTGAGATTTCACAAAAGATAACGATTACAAAGGGGATTTAAGCACAATATAAGTTTTGACTTGCAATGATGATGAAAGAAGAGCTACAAATCTCAACATACGAAGAGCTAAATAACTCTAGCACATCCAAACCAGGATACCAAAGCTTGATAATGTTTCATTACATCAATTGCATGAATCATAAGCATTCCAATAG
The DNA here is from genome assembly GCF_030272615.1 of Cryptomeria japonica. Taxonomy (NCBI): domain Eukaryota; kingdom Viridiplantae; phylum Streptophyta; class Pinopsida; order Cupressales; family Cupressaceae; genus Cryptomeria; species Cryptomeria japonica. The sequence goes on from NC_081409.1 coordinate 55,183,102, forward strand.
ATGATAAATGATTTGTACGTGGACAAAAGATACCACTAATTTGACACACAGAAAATCAGCAATAATAACTCAAGAACAACATATTGAACATATGAACTAAATTCACATCCTTTATTACTTCCATGAAATTATACAATCCCAAGAACTCTCTTGTACAAAGTGCAAAACCAAAAGTCATCAAACTAGTTCTTTAAGAATTTCTCCATAGTCTCCCCTTTTGAAAAAGTATCTCCCTTTTAAAAAAAAAAGTTCCCCCTTTATAAATGAATTGGCCTTGTATTTATAGGCATCTTGCAATAACTACCTTGATAACTAACTCATAACCACTTTGAAAAACCACCTTAGGTAACTACTTAGGATAACTACCCTAGTTACCCACTTAGAATAGCTACCTAAGTGACTACTTCTAGTAACTACCTTTTTTTTGAAGACAAGTTAGGATAACTAACTTTTACCAAGCTCAAGCCCAAAAGCTAACTTTAATTACAATAAGTGACATAAGTCACTTTTACAAAGAACAACTTGAAACATTATAACATTAAAGTTATGGATCTTGCTGAAGTACACTTCTCCATCTTTGTCTGCTCCATTTGCCTTTGTAATCATCTTGTCATATAGCCATTCAAGGATGTAACACATATGTCTTTCCCTTCGAATAGAAAATAGAACTCCAAGGGTCTCCATAAGAATGAAAATCCACCTTTCAAACGAGCACTATCATGAACAAGTTGGCAATGTTCTGTTACTACAATCCCTATACTCTATGATGTGACATTTCCTCTAGGCGGTTTGTCAAACTTTCCAAGTGTATTTCCTGCGGTTGCATTCCATACGGCGATGTCTCTTTCGATGGCTCTTTAGGAAACATTTCAAGTGCATTGTTTTTGTTTCCATATTCGGCATGTATGTCTTTGGGAACGATTCCAACTACAATATCTGACAAAAATGTCCCAGCCAATGTGTTTTGATACATGTCGATAACCTGTCCCGAAATTCTCGTTCTTGAGCATGGGAAGATGCCAGCAAAGCTTGTGAGGCATGGATTTATATTTGCACTTGCACTCTCTTGAAAGTTTCTAAAGTGTTTTCAGTAGACATTGTGCTTTGAAGATCTTTGAAACCACCTTTTTCCTCATCCATTTCCTGTGAAACTTTATACTTCAAAAGGCAACTTTTCTTTAAGATAATCTGATAAACTTTTACATGATTTATCTGTGATTCCTCATGATATGCATATCTACCACAGGCAACTGCAACTCGAACATCTGATAAAACCCTTTTACCGGTAATGCTCCACTCCATGCTTCACATTCTGCATGCACCAAGAGAAAACATTCACACATATGCTGCAGCCATGATGACACCACATTTATTTGAGTGATTTTATCAAACTATTAAGGCGCTTTGTTTTTATGACCAGCTTGAGTTCATATATGATCTTCAATCACCAAGAAAACACGTCCTCACAATCAATGTTGGTACATGACATTGAGTGTCTTCAAGGTGGTCACCACATTCTTTTATGCATGTCAGCTGGCACTAGTCGAGTTCCAAATTCTTCGAGGCAAATCTCTGTGAAACAATTCTCGAGCCTTTACAACAAGTCCATTTTCTGCCAACCTACAATCATTGAGATGACGTCTTTTTGAGGCATTATGAGCAAACAGTTTGCGCCTTTTCTATGCATCCACATTTTAGATGTATGTCGACAAAGTATTTTTTATTACACCACCTGACCTTCCTTTATCATTTGTGCTTTGATGGATATCTATACTCTTATTCAAAGCTCCCATTTTGGTACGTGAAAGGAAGATTGTAGGCAAAGCTTGTTGGATTTAGTTTTGCAGCTACCAAGAGCATTTGCTCAATACTTTCTAAATCTTTCTCAACGATTCTATTTTCTCTTTCAGCCGCAATTAGTGCACTCCATGAGATGATATTCAAACCTTCATGTTCCTAGACTACGCTTCCATGTCGTGCAAGTTGAATTTGTCTTTGCTCCTCCCGATTGCATTTGCTTGAAAGTTTTTAAAGCTTTTTCAACACATCACTTTATGCACAACCTGCAATCATTTCATTTCCTTCTTTACGATGACGTCTCTTTGAGCATTTGGTGCGTTTTAATAAATGTTTATAAATTGTTCCAATGCTTTCATTTAGGCACAGGGGGTGATGATGTTGGATATCATCATGGAACCACCGCTTGCATTTGCTTCAGGTTCCTTAGCCTTTTCACCAAAACAATCTGCTGCATATCATCCTCTGTACCATTATGCTTTGATGCAATAGTTATTTGCGAGTAGTTATAATAACTACCTCCCTCTTGGTCTTTGAGATCAAATGAGAAACTCCTGTTGTCAGCAATTTGTGAAACTTAGCAGAATGGCCGACGTGAGTATTTTCATCCATTTCAGATTTAGTTATATTAACTGAATTGTAAATGCATCGGCAAGCTACGCAACTTGACCAAGTTGCCCAAATATGAATTGTCATAACCAGCTCTTCCTTTCGGTGATTTCCACAAATAAACAAACTTGCCGATATAGTTCACTTATCCTTCGCACCTTCACTCCATCGGTGACTTTTGAGAGTGCCTCAAGTTGCTGATATTTGAATTCTTACTTTGAGATAATGAACCCAAGTGCATCAGTTTCTTTGTTAACTCGAGCCAACTTACTTATGGTGCCTCCGTAATGAAATGCATTTGTTTGCCTCAGTTTTTGGCAAAGAGAAGTAACTTACTGATGGTACCCTTATTACCAATGGTGTTCAAATGGTGAATTAAAAAGTAAAAACCAATGAATTTCGGTGATCTTTACAAGTTCGACAACTTCATATACTTTCACAACTTTATGAAAAGACTGAAGACACTCGATTGAACTTTCATATCGGCAAAATACAAACTTACCAAAGAGAACCTCCCATAATGAAGAATCAAGTTTATCCTAGATCAATATTTTTTTATTTGTTTTTGAAAAATTCGCCACATCACTAAAAATAACATCTCGAATCTCCTTGTTGAGCCATTTAATCATGAGCTGTAAATTGGCCACATTATTTGAAATTACACCTGAAACATCTCCATAATAGGATTTTATAGTATCTTGCATAGATTTTCAAGTTCAATTGCTCTTGTAATTTTCAACACGATGCATGATGACTTCCAAGAGTTATGATTGAAATGATATTGTTCCGATTCAGGATGTAAAGAGATCTAACATTTGCAAATGATTGGAAAGTTTTTAGCTAGAAGGTTCCCATTTGTAGCATTTTGATGCAAAAAGTTCAAAATTTGTCAAGTTTAAAATTGGGGCTAACAGGTAAGTTTTACAAAACTTGTTATAGGAAAGTTTTAAAGACTAATCAAAGACCCACTTGTGGTAAGAAGAACAATTGAGGATTAGAAGATACAATGGCACCTTGGAAAGATGATATTGCATCTTGCTTTCATTCATTTGGCTTGTGCAATGGCAAAGGACGTTGTAATGTCCCTTTTCGTATAATGCACTAGTTTTGCCCTAAACTTTGCAAATTTCCTTCATCCTTGTCAAAATCCACCTAAGCAGGAGATAGGGTGCCAAAGTGATGGGGTGGAGGAAAAGAAAGAAAATCCTAAAATACTCCTCCAAGTGAAATTAGCACCCAACCTATAGGAGGAATGCCAAAACATGGGAAGGAAGGAATTTTCTTCCAAGAGTAAATATTCCTCCATCAAGGCAAAATAGCACCCAACCTAGGAGAGGAGCACCAAACAGGGGTAAGGAAGGAATTTCCTTCCAAGTGAAATAATCCTTCATCATGGTGAAATTGTGCTCAAGTTGAGGTTAGAGCGCCAAAAGAGGGTAAGGGAGGAATTTCTCTCCCATCCAAGAATTCCTGCATCAAGATGAAATTCTGCCCAAGACAAGAGATGGGCGCCAAAATGAGGTCAAGCAGGACAAAGTCCAAGCGTCCATAATTCCTCCTCCAATTAGGATTTGCGCCCAAGGTTGAGCTGGAGCGCTAGAAAGGGGTTATGAAGGAATTTTCCTTCATGCCAAGTATTCCTCCATCATGAAGAAATGACACTCAAGGAGAAGAATGGACGCTAGAAGTTGGTGGAGGAATTTCCAAGTTCTTACAAAAATCCTTCACCATAGAAAATTGGTGCCTGTTGTGACCATTTCACACATCGCCCCATTTGAAATGGGGACCCCCTCTTTCTGCTCGTTTTTTTGCTCGCCTTTCGCTTTGCTTTTTAGGGTTTTGGTAGTTTGTCAGTTGTCTGGATTTAGGGTCAAGCCTTAGGGTTTCCGTTACTGTCTTTTCAGGCCAGAGTCCAGTCAGTCTTGAGAGCTTTTTAAGCTTCCTCTCGCAGGATGCAATTTTGAATAAAATGAATTCGCCAGCAGAGTCTTAATTTGTCTAAGTGTTGATGGTGAAAATGTGAATTTTATTCAATTGAGTAATTTTGACCTAAATTTTGAGTTTTTTTTATATTTGATCCTGGGCGTGGGGAATGATTTGTTTTTGCCTTGAGAAGTGATTAAATTCGTGAAATCTTGATATTTTGGCCTGTAGGAGCAAAATCGCTCCTGTCCCTCAGTGAAGGACCGGAGCTCGTTTTCAAAAATCTCACTGTCTCTGCAGGGTCAAGATGAATTTCGAATTGGAAGTGATAGAGAAAGGCGTGATCTTTCCGTTGAATATAAATTGAAGAATTTCACGAACACGGAAATGCCCCAGGGAGCAAAATCGCTCCTATCCCTCAGTGAAGGACCGGAGCTCAAAATCAAATATTATTTTGTCCTTGCAGGATTTTAATGACTTGACGATTTGAAGAGGTCCAAGAAGATGTGTTTTATCAAATGAATATAACTTGAAGTGCCGTCGTGAAGGAGAATGACCCAAATATGCAAAATCGCTCCTGTCCCTCAGTCAGGGACCAGGGCGAAATCCATTGTAGCTCCCGTCCCTCTCCCAGGGACCAGAGCGAAATTCTTCATAGGGCATGTACTGGGCAAAGATCAAGCAAGTTTTACGTTTGAAGGCAAGAAAGGAGGTGAATTGAACCCGTTGAAGACAAATTGAAGATTACCAAACACCAACAAGGGACCCAAATGCCTAAGTTCGCTCCTGTCCCTCAGTCAGGGACCAGAGCGATTTTTGTCTCAGACAAATTTCTTGCCAAGTTACAATGAATTCCAAGGCATGGATGAGTGAAAGAGAGTGCAACAAGACTGTTGAAGATAATTCTTGAGGATAGCAAAGTGAGATGAAGCCTACAAGAGCAAGTTCGCTCCTGTCCCTCAGTCAGGGACCAGGGCGATATGATGATTATGTTGCCTTTTCACTAAGTTCAGGACACTCCAAGAACGAAGTACAAGGTGGCGAGGATGTTTTAAGGCGTCTCAATCAAGAACGAAGTTACAAAGACCACTAAAATGAAGGATTTGCACCAAGACACTCAAGTTCGCTCCTGTCCCTCAGAGAGGGACCAGAGCGAAATCCTCATGAGGCTCTAAATTTTGAAGGATTACCAAGCATCAAGTATCCAAGGAGATCAAAGGGACTTTATTTTGCACGATGAAGGTAATGGCAAGTTGAAGAAGGCAAGGACAAGCTCAAAACCTTGAAGTTCGCTCCTGTCCCTCAGGCAGGGACCAAAGCGATATTGACTATATTGGCCAAATCTCTCAAAAATCACGTTGAGTCAAGGTTATGCGAGATGATAAAAGGTCTAAGGCGTCTTAACAAGATGATATACAAAGGTTTTAAACGCCAAATGAATACCAATTTGTACAAAGAAGCTATATCGCTCCTGTCCTTTGGACAAGGACCAAAGCGATTTTTATTAAAACCTTCATTTTCCTTCAAATGCATGTCAAGGCAAGGGTCGCACAAGGTCGAGGACGCCATTTGGAAGACTATGAACAAGAGGCAAAGATCAAAAGTTTGCAAATTTGAGCCAGGACACAAAGATCGCTCCTGTCCCTCACCAAGGGACCAGGGCGATGATCCTCCAAACATCAAAACGCCTTGTAGAAGTCAAGTGAGACAAGCATGGAATGAAGAAATAACATTATTGTTCGCCTTATTAAGGGGATTGGTGATTTAAAAAGCAAGATCAAAGGGAAACACCAGGATCGCTCCTGTCCCTCTCCAAGGGACCAGGGCGATATTTGCTAAAACACTTGTTATCCTTCGAAGGTCATGACAAAACAAAGTTGCAAAGGGTTTGAAACGTTGCTTGAAAGGTAATGAACGTGGAGTTGATATCAAGAACGGAGAATTTCAAGTAAAACATAAGGATCGCTCCTGTCCCTCTCCAAGGGACCAGGGCGATATCACATTTAGAGGCACTCATTCACACAGGCAAGTCACTTAAGTTTGAAATTCCTAGCAAAAACGCCAACTTCAACGTAAGGATGAAGATTTTGAACGCCAAAATTGCAAGAATCAAGACCAAGTTGATGGATCGCTCCTGTCCCTCAGTCAGGGACCAGGGCGATGAGGTTTGCATTTCTCCATTTTCAAATTTTGGCACTAAACAAACATTTTGAATTTATTTAAATGCTAGGAAAATCGATATTTAATTGAAAGCATTTAAAATTTGCGCTTGATATCATTAATTAATTATTGCCTTGTAAAAGAAAGTCGAATTTATTAATTAATAAAGGCATTTAATAATTAATTATTAATTATTAATTATTAATAAAAAATCAAATGGCGCGCTTTTTACAAAGGTCGGCCTTTATTATTTATTTAAAAAATCGTTTTAATTGCCTCATTTTATAAAGTCGGCCTAGAGGTGAATATGGAGGTGAGCGCTTATAAAGGGAGGGTGAAAGTTTCATTTTTACATCGTCATTTATCATCTCTTATATGCGATTTGGAGTATACAAAGAGGAAGCGAATTTCATAAAGGAGAAGGGCGAGATCCTATCCAAAGGTGGTGCGAAGTATTATCAAAGGGGTGCGAGTTAGAGTTAAGGCGAACTTGCCAAGGATATTGGAAGATCACGTCAAGGACATCCCCAAAGGTGGCAAAGTTGATAGGAAGGACGTTCATTATCCTTGAGGATCACGTGGCAAAGGCTTCAAGCGTTAATTTTGCCTAGGCGAATTTTATTCATTTTGCATTCTAGTGTTAGCTCTCTAGTGAGGTATGGCGATATTGGTTTTATTGTTTTAATTTTGTACGTTGATCGTCATAGCTTAAATTTTGAATTTTGAATTTTGAATTCCAGTTGCTCAATCGTTTTTTAGGAAATGATAACTCAAAGACTTATCATGATGTTTCCTAAAATTTACTCTCTAATCTATGTTATATATTGCAATATCCAGTTACTTATTGTGAAATCTTGTGTAGGTATGGCGACCCCTAAGGCGGGAGCATCCACCAGTCTTCCAGCTCTCATGAAAGAAGATCAGAAGACCGAAGAAGTGGAGACCAAGATCGTGTCGAAGTGGAGCAACATTGGAGATACTAACTTGGGCAACTTCAGCACGAAGAAATTTCGAGATGTCCCTTACATTGGTAAGCCATCACCTGTCGCCTGGAGGATAATTGAAAGTGGCATCATTAAGGCGGCCGGCTTCCCTCCAGCAGTTCAGTGTCATGAGTTGATGATCGAGTGTGCTCGTCATTATGATCCTCAATCCAGAACGATCGTGTCCAATGAAGGAAACACTTTGGCGTACCTTTCAGAGGAAGCTATAAGTGAAGCTTTCCATCTTCCAGAGCACAGGGACATGATATACAAGAGCATAGAAGGAGCCAGGTCAATGTACAAAGATGATCCAGATGCTTGTTTAAGCATCATCAACAAGAACTGGTTACTCAAGAGTCGTCCTCGCCTGAGTAAGGTACCGAACACACCACACAGGATTGATTTCCAGGAGGAGTACAGAGATTTGATTACAATGCTCAACCGAGTCACAGGATCCCCTCAGGCTTTTTACTTTGAAAAGTGGATGTTCTACTTCATTCAGGTGATAGTTCAGGGTAAAGGAACAATTCATTGGGCTAGAATAATTAGCCATTGCTTGGACGTACAGTTGAGGAGACTCAAAGCTACCAAGTCCTTCCACATGAGTTCATACGTCATCTATGCCTTGATCAGGAGCTTCGAGTACGCAGGACTACCTCACAGAGGAGTGATTGGAAGAGGACCCGGCGAGGTCAGAGTTTGTGATTCTTATGTCCACTTGCATCATCCGCCAGGAAGCAACTACAAGTTAGTTAATGATACCTTCACTATGAACATCACAAGGACGTTGCAAGGTGGGATTCACAACAGATTATCTCAGGATGCACAGAAATTAATAAAGAGGTATGGTGCTTGGTTTATTCAATTTCCGAAGTTTACTTATATCAGAGTTCATGGATGTCCTTCACCTCCATACATGTTGCCAAGATATCCGACAAACAGAATTGTCTAACTTGAGGTAACAAGACAGTTGGCAGCTTATGCGAAGGCATTCAGACACAGACATGGAAATGGAGTTCCGGTACCTATTATATTGGGCAATTCAGTTGAGGTATGTCCTAATGCTTTAGCCATGGATGACGCAGAGAAGGAGTTAGCCTTGTATTCTTTTTCATCCTTTGCTTTGAGAGAAAGCTTTGATCCACATGGACATTTAGAGGAAACAGTCGGTAGAAAGTTTAAGCATGAGTTTCAGATAGAAGATTTTATGATGAATCTCTTAGATGATCTTGAAGTGAAACGAAAAATGCATTCTAGATTGCCTTTGGATTTCATCAAGAAATGCAAGATTTACAGAGTGGCCGACCAAGCTCAGGACAGTGGCAGACATATCCAGTCATCCTATGATCGAGAGAGTAAGTCAGTAAGGTTAGATTGGAATGAGCCCGAGGTTGTGGATTTGGATGCTTTGATGGCTCCAGTCTTGTCTTGTACTCGCAGATGGGTTGACGTACAACATCAGAAGTTGAGAGAGCAAGGCATAACTATGACTTTCACTTTGGAAGAGAAACCAGCCGAAGGTGGAGCTAGTGTAAGCGAAGGCAATCCTAATCCTAGAAATTCAGGTGAAGGTAACCTTCGAAGTGCAAGTGAAGGCGATCTCCATCCAAGAGGTTCGAAGAGGAAAGAGAGACCTGGAAAGAGAGAATCTTCCAAGAAGAAACAAGAGGCCAGCCGAGATCGTTCATCCGGTACTTCTTCTAGACCAGAGAAGAGAACATTTCAGGTGGAAGAATCCATGGAGTCGATGGTACAGAACGATAGGCAGGAAGAAGGACAGGCACCGCAAAGGTCACCAGGTGGATCTCTCCAGGATTATGAGCTAGATGAAGATAAAGAAGATAACGAAGTAACATCTCCTCCCAGAGAAGAAGAAGTAGTGCATAGGGAAATTCAGGTTCAAGAGACAAGATCGGCCATCCCAGATTGGTTGAAGGAAAGATTAACGAAGGTGATCGTGATAGAGGACGAGGACAATGTGATTGATTTAGAGAGTCTTGTTGGACATTCCCAGGAAGTGACAGAGAAGAGAAAGGCTACCAAGATGTCCAAGATGATTAGAGATGAGACTGGATCTAGAAAATTACAGATAGCTACACCGGCAGTAGACAAGTATGAAGGTGAGATCTTAGCAGAGGAATATGATGTAGAGACATTTGAGCTAGGTCCATCCACAGCTGAGCAGACACTAGATGATGCCACAGATTCCTTTGAGGCATTGAAAGACAAGCTTAGAGAAGAAATGGAGAAGAGTAGAAAGCTTGAGAGAGAGAGAGGTGCATGGAGGACATATTTCAGTCATCTCAATGAGCCTTTGGGACGTCAGGATCCAGCTAGATCACCAGTGCAGGCACTTCCACTTCAATCAATTAATGAGGCAGAAAGATTCAGGAATATGGTCCAGCGTACGAGTACTTGGATGGATAAATCTCATACAGTTGCCGTAGAGTTTGTAACAAGGATGATGAAGATTATTCATCAAGCTATCCAGGTTCTTGAGATAATCCACAATTTGATGATAACAGTAGCCGCATTCGCTCATACCAAAGATGTTATCATTCCGGTCTTGAAAGTCATTAGACACACATCAAGGAAGGTCTTAGCGCAAGAAAAGATCATGGATGGAGGACCTCACAGTTTGCTTCAGTGGTCAACCTTACTCCATATGAAGAGTGTTTTCTTTGAGGACATTAGTACTAGATGTAGCCAAGTGGAGGAGGTGATCAATCCGATCCAGGACAGAGTATTTGAGGTACTTCGTACCATTCTTGGCAGGAGGATCGAGGTCGAGACAGATGTGGATATGCAGGAATTAGAGGATAGAATCAAGGTCATCTTCTGTAAGGACGCTAACGTTACAGACGAGCAATATGATCAGATGTTTGCCACTATGCTCCTGATTGAAAGAACAAAGGAACTTGAAACTTCATGGGACGCAGCTCTTCTAGATGCATTCGATCAGGTCATTCACTTAGAAGAAAGTATGAAGAATCTTCCCGAGATTCCAATTGCAGAGATCGAAGGAATCGTATCAAGATTCATTGCATATGCTAAAAAAGAGAATTGGAAAGGGAATAAGATTCTAGATGATAGGTTGTTATAGATGACATGGCATCTTAATTGTCATTGGTTTATGTCTCCTAGGTTTTTGTGCCAAATTTAATATTTGGCTATGCATTTAATATTATTCAGTAAAGAGGAGGCCATTTGTAACAAACCCTAATTAGGGTTTAGGTGTCATGATCTTGACCGTTGATCTACTTTCAATCTGGACCATACATTGTAATTGAGGATGCTATTTATACCCTCATTTTTCATTTCATTGATAATGTAATAGGAATGTAATAGAGAATAGAGATAGTCAAGAGATTAGAGAGATTAGAGTTTAGAAGCAATTTGTTTTTGTAGCAAGATTGAGTTTGAGGAAAGGAATTCAAGCAATTGTTGTACATGATGACTTTGAAATCAATGCAATATTGAAGTTATGGTGTTTTGTTGCAATTTTCTTGGTTATCTTCATGGTTGTTCAATTTACTTAAATCATGCTCAATCAAAGTAGTGTGTTAATTTGAGGGACAAAGTGTGAGACTTGATCTTTGGTAGGATTCGTAATCCAAACCACTAGCTTCTTGTTGATTGTAGGAACGCCTTGTGTGGTCGACTGGAGAATACCTGAATCATTTAAACTTCAATCATTATTGTATCTTGGATATGTACCTTCGTGGTAGTGTCTTTGATCTTTGATGCGTTGAAAATCATTTTGTTACCTTAGAAGATCGCATCAATTTCAATTGAGTTGTTATTTTATGGCGAAATTGAAGTTGGTAGAATCTTGCCAAGTCTTGTTCACATGAAGTCATTCTTAGGGTTAGACTAGATTAGACTTCTTGCAAAACCCTATCCTTTTGTTATTTTTTGAAAAGCTTCTTAGTTTAGTAAAATTTCAGGCTTTCGGAGCATAAGACCCCTTGAGGATACAGCAAATCACATCATACCACTGGTGCTTGTCCACACGTAGAGACCCTACTAACCAGAACATTGGAGTCATCCTAACTGATCCTTCATGCGAATCTTCAGCAGTTAGAGACTTTATTCAAGAGAGGATAAGATGCCTTTGGGTATTTTATTCTGTGTATGATTGTGTACAAAATACACGTCAACAGTGCCCAAGCAAGAGGAATTTCCAAACAAGAAAAAATTTCCTTCCCTTCATGAAAAACATAAAATTTGGCTAAGGCATGAAGAAATTCCTTCCTCAGGGGCAGAGTAGAATCAAGATCAAGGTTGGGCGCCAAAATGAGGTTAAGGAGGAATTTTCCTCCACATCAAAAATTCCTTCACCATGGAGAAAATGTGCTCTAAGAAAGGAATGGACGCCAAAGTGACATCAAGGAAGAAAGTCTAATTTTCCAAAATTCTTCGACTTCCTAGCAAATGTGCTCAAGGACAAGTAGAAAATGCAAAAACATGGTCTAGGAGGAAAATGTCAATTCCAAAGAAATTCTTCACCACCTTCAAAATGTGCCCAGTGACGAAACAAAACGTGGAATTCAAGGCTAAGGAGGAAAATTTCAAAATTTCAAAAAATTCCTTCCTTAGGGAAGAAATGCACCCAAGGTGAAGAATTTCAAGGCACGAGGAAAATTGGCTAAGTGAGGATTTTCTCTCTCTAGAATTTCGGAAAAGGTAAATTCCTCAAATGTGAAAAAATGGTCAACCTTCAGGATGAGGTTGCACAAGAACACAAAAATTTTCCTTCAGAACAAAAATATCTCTGGAAAGATTTTCTCTCTCCAAAATTTCCAAGCATTCAGGAATCCTTCAAAAGTGGAAAAGGATGAGTTGGCGACATGCAAAGAGAATATTCCACATTAATGAAGCACAATCTGGAAAATTATATAAGTTCCTTTGACAACGAGGTCAACTTGCATGGCGAGAATTTATTGAATGCATGGCGGCATGATGACGCATTTATTGCTAGTGAACGTTTTGACCAAGTGGTGGCTGATTAATTGCATGGCGGCTGGCAAATTCAAGGAAGTAGTAGCTTATTTAATGCATAATGGGCGATTTTGAATATAATGGGGCATTTATTGCATTATGGATGCCATTTTTGGGAGCAAAGAGCAATTAATACATAGTGGGTGTGATTCCCTATTTGTGATCATTTCCCACTACTTGGCATCATACTTGGAATCTTTGGTCAAACCCTAATTAGGGTTTTGCATGTTCAATCTTAGCCATTGATTGGTTTGTAATCTCGGCCGTCCATTTTCCTCTTAGAGACCTATAAAAGGGGGTCACCCCTTCATTTGTAAAGGGGGGAGATTGTATGAAATTGTTGTGATAAGCTATTAAAGTAACAAACAGTGATACATTGTTCTCTGATGCAGTACACTTGTGCTATTTTGTAGCTTGCATGGTTTCACTTTCCTCAGTTTAGATTTATTTCAAGCATTTGGATAAACAAAATTGATGGTAGTGTTTCATGGTGAGGTCGCATGCTCATAACTTTTGTGGGTGGATGATTTCTATCAACAGTATAAGGTTGGATTAAGCTATTATATGTGTATGCTTAATCTAAATTTTTGGATGAACATTGTTCTCTGATGGTGTTAATCAATGGTTTAAAATCTTTCAAACACGGTTTTGCAACTACTTTATGTAGTTGTCTACTATTGGCAAGGTAAAGTGTGGTTGATCTCATCCGAATCATTGCTATCGATTGAGTTCTTAGAGTTAGCATAGTTTTCCTAAACCCTTTCCCATTTTATTTCCACATTATCTTATCCAAAAAGTCCTAAAAAGAGCCATTTATTGCCAAACCATTTGCCAAATCTCCTTAAAAGTTTAGAATTTTGTTAAAATCTTCTTCAAGTATGCGTAAGTCCCCTTGGATTACTAGCAACATCACCAAACAAGTCTATATCCATAATAAAGTCGTAGTACGCAGTTGGAACCTTGGAGTCAATGTATGATCTTCTTGCAATCTTAGCATACATCTGATTTTGATCAAGAGAGGATAAAGTGACTGTCGGAAAACTTTATTCTGTGTTGGCATGATCACAAAATACCAGCCAACACTAATCAAGGATTATTAATAATACATGTTAATTTAAACACAATTCTTATCGTTTCCTTAATCCATTTGCTAACATGCTAATGCTGCATTGACATATAATAAGATCGCTGCTTGGATTGGTATTGTTGCTCTCCAATAATTTAATGCACCTTTTCGTATAGTGCTTGTTGTTTTTAGATCATCCTATGCATCGGCCTTATATATATATGCCTTTGTTTGAGTATGGAGGCGGCCTGTAACTTCATAATAGTTCTGATCTGATCAGATACTGATTCCTTTCCTTTATATCTCTCAATGGGAGGGAGGGGTCACACCTCTTCATCATGTACGCCCTTTGGCAAGAGACACACCCTTTCATCGTTAGCACCCTTCGAAAGAGTGCAACTCTTCATTATTTCTGCCCTTTGAAAAGGGACACAACCTTTCACAATCAGAACTGCACTTTTGATTCCCAAATTCTCCCCCTCAAATGAGGTTCTCTTCTCCCTTTTATATCTCATGTTTGAGGGAGTCACAACTTTTCATCTCATGTCTTTTGACCATTCATTAACTTAGTTAAAATTCAATTATATTTAATTACATTCTTTTATATTTTAATTTTAGTTTTATTATTATTATTTACCATTAAATTCTATTTCAAAGTGGGGAAATCACAACATTCCCCTTTTGTGCTTATGATGAGTTCTAGGGATGAAGTACCCCCTCAAAACCCTCATTTTATAGATTAAAAACTTTGAAATTGATTTATAATTTCTAATAGGTCAAGAAAACAAGTGGAATTAATAATTCACAGAACTTTCATACCACACAGAACATGGGTCAGACTTTTCTTTGCATTCAGAATGCCCAATGCTTTTTGTCTAAATCAATGAGATCTTTTCTGGGAAGTGTTCAGGGAACAAAGAATTTGCAATTTTTTAATGAGGATTCCATCCTGCCCATTATGGGAATTATTTCCCTTCTACATTGCATGTCATCAAAACAAAGCATAATATGCCTATTAACTAAAAAATATTTTTGAGAACGATACAGATTTGTTGGCCCTTCGATGCATGCTTCCTAAGAGAAATGATGGGATTTAGTCATGCCAAAATGTAGCAGCAAGAAGACATCTATTATATTCACTGCTTGAAAAATATATAACACTCAACCTTACAAGCTACTTCAAGTAGGGTTTTTCATGCAACCTTACAAGATACAGCAATCTCACATGATGGGAGAGGTGTTTCACTCATAGAAGCAATAAATGTGAAAAAGACCGCAAATATACGCAATTGATTGGGAATCGCCCATGGCCGCAATTTATTCCTCCAAAAAATCGCAATTTCCAGTAAATGTGTTTCAACAATTTTTTCCTGACTTCTGCAATGATTAATAGGAAATAACATAGTGATTTATCGAGAAAAAAACTACAGGAAACTATCAGAAACCCTAAACGCAAAACGTAGTGGGAAAAAACCTGTGAAAATGCAGCAGTACTCTATAAAATCAACATCCGACCCTAAAACGACATCACCAGGCTTATTTCAACAGCGACACGAAGGGACGTAAAGTGTTGAGCTGTTGGGAGGTGTTGAACAATCAGGTGTAATGTTGCACAGTCGGGAAATCCCATGGGAGGTAGGCTATCTACATCGAAATCTTTCCATTTCTTTTGCCTTTCTCTTCTCATCTCCATTTCTATTCCATTTCTAAATCTTTATTTCTAATCTGTTTCTGAAGTCTTGTAATTCTATTAGAGGAGTTCCTAACATGACCTAGAAGCTACAATCATTGTCACCATAGTTATAGAGGAATAGTAGTGCATTAGTCTAAAAAGGCATCCATCTAGAGAAGTATCAAAGCCATTAGTGACACCCTTAATAGAGAATATTACTGCATTAGTGCATATAAGCTTGCAGAATCAACCTAATGCATCAGCAATTCAAAGCTCTTGAAGATATTACTGCATTGTTCTATGATGAGGAAATAAACAAAATTTATACATGTCTAGTCAAATTGACTGAGGTCCTTGACTTCTTGAAACCCACTTAATTATTTAGAAGTGTGATCTTGAATATCAATTTAAAAGTGAAAAATGCTGTCAATTGTGAGAAACGATGGCTGATGACTGGAATATTACCCATTGCATTCTTAGGAGTTGGGACACCCGTTCTATGATAATTGTGCCTTTGGCTTTTCTTGTAATTGTATGCAATTTCTCATGTATCCTTTTGAAGGAACTGATAAACCATGTTGACAGCTGGAGTTTATAATATCCCTTGGAAAATAATTATGTTATGTTAATAATCTGTGAAACAAGCTTCCTATTTCATATGAAGCTTTATAAATAATCATTTAGATCCTCTGATAAATCATATTGTTTAAAATACTTGTGGTAGATGCAACATTATTTTCATCAAGCTGCTCAGAGGAAGTAAACAAAATTCAGGTTTATAATTAAATGATTTTTCAATGATGAAGATGGCAAACATAGAAAAAATGGTAGATACATTATTAAGTTTTTTATAGCACTTGCCTAGGTATCTCAGGAAGACAGAAATGGCTAGGACTTTTTCTTCAGATCACCTCAAAGAAATTTTTATATTATGTCTCTTATATCATTTGATACATTTTGAAATGATTTTTGATACCAAGGACCTTCAAAACTAGGAAATATTTATAATTCTGAGCCCTTTCATAAGAAATGTGCAACAATTTTAAAACCATACAAAAAAAAATGTTTTGAATGTTGCACAGCACTGCCCAAGCTATTAAATATTTTCTTAGTGTCGCATATCTATTACAATGGTATTTAAAATAGAACCTATTGATAACTTAAAAGCCATGAGTGACACTCTTTTTCATTTGGCCCTTCATGTAGATTAGGGAGCTTGAAATTAGAAAAGTGAACAAATAAAATGGAGAGAGTAGTAAAATTATTTTCTAACATTTCTTGAAAAATAATTGAATCAATAATCGAATGATATTGAATTAACTAATAACGAACATACAAGCATATATAAAGGAATTACAGGACAATGTTCTAAAAAGAGCAAACTGTTAACCTAAAGCTTAAAAAAGATTAAAACGCTAAATAAAGCTAAAAAGCAAACTATGAGTTCTTATAAAAGCAATAGTAGACTAATGAATAACTAAATGACCATTAATAGAACCACAAAAGAATACTCTGTGTTGATAATTCATACCCATGCCTGCAACAATCTTATCAACGAAGGTAATATCTACGATTGGTAATCCTACCGAGCGTGAAACCCGTTGAAAGTGTAGTACACCAAGTGTAATCCTGCCGAGCGTGAAACCCGCCGAAGGTGTTTTACGCCGAGAGTGTAATCCTACCGAGAAAACCCGCCGAAGGTGTAGTACACCAAAGTGAAACCCGTCGAAGGTGTAGTACACCGAGAGTGTAATCCTGCCAAGAGTGAAACCTGCCGAAAGTGTAGTACATCGAGAGTGTAATCCTACCAAGAGTGAAACCCGTCGAAGGTGTAGTATGCCGAGAGTGAAACCCGCCGAAGGAGTAGTACGCAGACAGTGTAATCCAATATGTCGAGAGTGTAATCCTACTGAGAGTGAAACCCGCCGAAGGTGTAGTATGTAATCTTGCCGAGAGTGAAAACCTACCTAAGGTGAAAATCGGGTATTGTGCGGTTGGGTACATTATAGTGGTATCAGAGCCAAAATCTTGCCAGCCTATGGAATTCTTGGGATGACTACAGAAATGGAAGAAAGGGATAATGAAATTGTTGCCAATAAAATCACCAAGTGGTATAACAAATATCAAAAGAGGAAGAATCTTCTAACATTTCAAGAATATCTAGTTCTAATAGGAAAATGTATACCTGTGCATGAGGAGGTTATCAGAATCTTTGATCAATACTCAAGCGAACCTAAGGAGATCAAGGCTATCGAATCCTTTGATAGGTACTATGTAAGGAAAAGAAAAGAGGAGTTGGATCCTGAATTAGGAACTCAATCTGAAACAAAGAAAGATGAAGACAAGTTCATATGTTCACCCCAACAACAGGAGGATATGGACAAGCCAAAGACAACAATTGTCCCGTCAAGTGAACACTTAAACTTTCATGACAACTGCAAGAATGAAGATGTTTGTACAAATTTTGTCAAGCCAACAATGGTTGATCAACTTCATGGAGATGCGAACTCTAGCAATGATCCCTTACAGGAGAAATCTCTACAGTTGGTTGAATACGAAGTTTACCCTTTGGTTAGGCATGAGGCATGCATGATTGTCATCTCTCCTTGTGAGTGGCATCTATATGAAGGAAGCAAGTTGGACTTTGATGAGTTATTCCTCAACTTTGAGCAGGGCAATGTTTATATCAGAGTGGAGCAGCGCAAACTGATTGGGGATTTGCAAGTGGTGCTCGCAATTACGGTGCGGCGTCAAGCTTTCAGCGGATACGACTACCAACATTCACGCATGGTCTGGGATCCCGGAGCTTGTCAGATGGCAAATAGTTACGGATTGCTCGAGGGCAAGCAATCTTTGGGCCGGGAGGATGACTGTAATGTCCCCAATTTTAATAAAGTGACTTAATTAAGTTAATTCATTAAGTGGTCCTAAATTTTAAATAATATCATAAGGACTTATTTAATTAATTAATTTAATTATTAAATAAAGGGGCCCAAATTAATAAAATAATAAACTTTTGGTGTCGGCCGTTTGTAACCCTTCAGGAAACTTCCCAAAGCCCATTTATAAGGCCGAGTTTGGCATAGTTGTAGGTATGGTGAGTTTGATGTTTTCTTTGTATTTGTGAATTCCAGTTGGAGTTTCATTTTGTTGCAGTTTCGGAGGTGCAAGATCCTCCCTATTCTGTAATCGCAGTTTCGGTGATTAGCAGCCATCCTAGGCTGCCGTTGGAGATATCATTTCTGATATTTCACTTTGTACTTCATTGTCGGATCTATCTCTACCATGTGGTACTATAATTACAAATATTTAGTTCTTGGCCATTCCATGTTGTTGGTGTATACTCTGTGTTGATTCATACCCGCACCTAAAATAATCTTATCGACGGAGGTAATATCTACGATTGGTAATCCTGCCAAGAGTGAAACCCGCCGAAGGTGTAGTACACCGAGAGAGTAATCCTGCCAAGAGTGAAACCCGCCGAAGGTGTAGTACACCGAGAGAGTAATCCTGCCAAGAGTGAAACCCGCCGAAGGTGTAGTACACCAAGAGTGTAATCCTACCGAGATCCTACCGAGAGTGAAACCTGCTAAAGGTGTAATCTAGTACGCCGAGAGTGTAATCCAGTACGCCGAGAGTGTAATCCTACCGAGAGTGAAACCCGCCGAAGGTGTAGTACGCCGAGAGTGTAATCTTGTCGAGAGTGAAAACCTGCCGAAGGTGAAATTCAGGTACTGTGCGGTTGGGTACATTACAGTAATAGTCTTCAACTCAAGTGATCTACAATTTATAGGAGTTAATCTCACATTCAATGCTAGCTAACTGACAAACACTCCCCAAGAATATAGGGAGATAACTAACTGCCTGAATCCTTATTTCACTGAAGTTGATTCCCTATTTACCTTAAGATAACTAATGGAATAACTGCAGCAACCCTTATTTAATTAACACAACTAAATCTAGCAGACTAGCTAAAAGAACAACTAGATCTAATAGCAGACAAATTTCAGTCAACCCACATCCATATCAACTACCAACAGCTAAATTACATGTCTCAACCCAAAGTATCTGTTACATCTAAACCATAATACCTGTATGGACCAATATGATTATTATTCCTGACATAACTGAGTTAGATATTTAATCAACTCTCTAACTAAAACTATCATCATACAGCCTGTCTTCCAACAGAATCTTAGCTGTTAGACTAGGGTATAATAATTCTGTGTTTATTGATCTACAAAACACAAAGGTTTACAAAACAGTCAGGCTCAATTCTTCTCTATCAAAATAAGGTCCAAAGACAGCTGGTAAAGATTCTGTCAGAATTGTTAGGGTTCAATTCAAATGACTGACACTACAATTCAGTAAAGAATAGAGTTCAATAATGAGACTGGTAATCAAATTTATGAATGGAATTTTTTCTAGTATACTAAAGAAATCATTTATCTTGCAATCTGTATTTTGAAACCTAAAAAAGAAATCAAACAAAGCAATTGTTTATATTAAAATTTGCACGACTGACAACTATTTAATATTGGAGTTCTTAAACTTCCAGAGTCTGTGTGATTTGAATGTTGTTTAACTTTGGAATCACCTGTGAATGAGCACTTTTGGATTGATGTTTTGAATCACCGTGTGATTCATCATTAAGATCAATTATAAGCTATGTTCCAGAGTGTATTGGAGACGGGGATGGCAGGATGGCAGGGGACACATTTCAAAAGTTACTGCCATCCTCCAAAAATGGGCCCTGGACCAGCATCCCAGTGTGTGTGTGTGTGTGTGTGTTTGTGTGTGTGTGTGTTTTTCTAAAAATGTATATGATTTTCAGACCAATGTTTTGAATCACCCTTGTGATTCATTATCAGGATCTTCTCAAAACATTGTGCGAAAATGATCAGACAATGATAATTCTAAAAGCAACATTATAAAGATTTTACTAACTTTCTTTATGATTTATTTGAAATTTTGAAGACTATGTTGAGCTTTTCATTAGTGACGTGTGTGTGTGTGTGTGTGCTTTCTTGATGATTCATTTGAAATTTTGAAGACTATGTTGAGCTTTTCATTAGTGGCGCATGTGTGTGTGTGTGTGTGTGTGTGTGTGTGTTTTCTTGATGATTCATTTGAAATTTTGAAGACTATGTTGAGCTTTTCATTAGTGACGTACATGTGCGTGTGCGTGTGCGTGTGCATGTGCGTGTGCATGTGTGTGTGTTTTCCTAAAAATATATATGATTTTCAGACCAATGTTTTCAATCACCCTTGTGATTCATTATCAGGATCTTCTCAAAACATTGTCTGAAAATAATCACACAATGATAATTCTAAAAGCAACATTATAAAGATTTTAATAACTTTCTTGATAATTCATTTGAAATTTTGAAGACTGTGTTGAGCTTTTCATTAGTGACTTACTGTTATGTATTTTGTAGTCGATTACAGGCATGCTTAAAAGAGAATGTATGGTTTGAAACCAAGCAAAGTAGATAATGGATGCATAAAGAACGTATATAATAGCTGTAGTTTTGTCATATTAAAGTGATCCTCACTAAACTTAATCATCAAAAAGGTGCAAAAACTAAAGAAATTAGTAGAGTTATAAGTTCTTCTTTCCATTAATTATCTTTCTAAATGCCTTCAAAAACACATTCGTAAATACAGTGCATCCAAGATGTTACAAGATTTAAATACGGGCATTATATCATGGAAATGAAAGTGTAAAGTTGACATAGGTATACTTACCTTCATATATGGGCATGAAGCACAACCACCATGAATTGAACAACCTTCACCAGATGCCACTCCTGGAACTATGGAAAGCTTTGTTAAATTTTCAAATTCACTTGACTCAAGATCACCTGAAGACTGCGACTTTGATATTGAATCAGATGAAACAGGAAAGATAATTTCCACCTCAATTTTTGATCTTCTAACCTCTTTCAGTATGTTACGAACTGCGGCCACAATAGCTGTCACCATGCCAGATTCGGTGCCTAATATGAACTGAAGATGTTCATCAATATCACGACTCACTGCCTCTTGCACATGCTTCGTGATGAAATCCAAAATATTTTGTGTAGAACCTACAACTCCCATTCCTCGCTTCTTTGCTTCCATTGCAAGTGAAAACATTTCACCTGGAACCTCAAAATGAGCAGTAAGGAAAGCATCACAATAGCCTTCCTGAATTCTCGAAACCACATCTTCACCAAAGAGATTATGTACAATGCATGTGCCATCCTGCAAAACAATTGCTACTGATAAGCCAAGCCAAAAGATAATATTTAATATACATACAATGCTAACAAACTTTCTTGTTAATTATATAAAACTTTGCTCAAACAAAATGATGTTAACAAAGTATGATAAGATCCAGATTATTGATTTTCATACCCAAGCATTCACACTTAACTACTTCAGAGCTAAGTTGCCGGTTTGGGTTCAAGCACCGGATTTTGGTTCGAAAAACCGGTACACCAGTACGGCGAAATTTTGAAAAGGGGTTTGGGTTTGTTTAGGTTCGTTAGTACAAAAACAATATGTATATATGCAGCCTAGAAGCATGAATTAAGATTAGAATGTCACATAGCATCATATAAACAACAAAACCACCATAAACTTGTAATCATGGCATCATGATCATACCATCATAGCATCATATACATCAAGTTCAATGTCAAAATAATAATATCGAGTTCAAGTATCATTGTTTCAACAATTAAATATCCGCTCTAAGCTGCAATTAATAATGTTTATATTAGAACAAAGACCTAGCAAACTGGAGCTCTTAGAGGAAACCACTGCTACCTACCAACTGTACTATGTTTGATTAACTTGTGTCAGCAGGTCCTATGTCTTGTGTTACAGCCTTTTCTATGGTCATCTAGCACTACCATTCTCATTTGAATGTTCTTCACCCCAATGTTGTTCTCTAATCATTAAACCAGTAGATCTAATGCCCATTCACATTGATTAATAATGCTCCAGTTTGGGATCTTGAGGATATCCTGAAGCCCTTGGTGGTACTCTTTTAACATTTTGGAGTCTCCTCTGTCACTTTTGGTATATAGTAAAGGCAAAAACAAACTTTTGGAGGATTGAGGGTATACAAGATTAACTGTAAACGCTATGGTAACGAGCAATAAGGTTGTTTTTATATAAGGGTGCATGTTGGTGGTATTCAACACCTTGATCAAACTCGGTGTGTTTTGTAACTTGAAAATGGGTCCTTTGCACTTGAACATGGCTATGCATGCATCCTTCACAATACAATCCTCACCACAAATTTAATGCAATCAATCAAGTCAGAGACATATTTGTAAGATTTTGAGGTACCAGCAGATTTCAAGTGGCTAATTGCAAAAAAAAAAAACTATATTTTTAGGCGCCCAAGCGTCTGGGTTCACCTAGGTTCACCCCGGACAAACTAACTCACCTAAGCACGAACCCTGGCCAAACCCACATGCGAACCGGACCAAGACCAGTACCAAAACTGAACCGAACCGGACCAGTACCAGGCCCTCAAACCAACGAACCCTGCAACTTAGCTTCAAAGAAAAGTCCAAGGAGCAAGCTTTTAATTGATAAACTATTTATGGAAATGAACTTATTCTTGCAATATTGTTACCAAACTGTGACGTAATTTCCTCACATGTTGACAATAACTCATTCTAGAAGAGTGCAGATTTTGTAGCTATAAACTTCGACCTATTGCTTTGACCGTACAGTTCTCAAATAAATGATGACGATTTCCCTGTATCTGTTTAGTGAAGTATTAATAGGGTATGTCGATATAAATATATGGATGGCTACAAAGTTGCAGGCATGGCATTATTCAAAAACATTCCATGGGTACATCTGTAAATATTGAGAGCAAGGCCCAGTGTGGATCCCTTGCTCTGTTTAAGACTTGAGCAGACAATAGTTAAGAGTTCAATTTTAATTTTCTTTATAGTTTTATGATACCCACTGATCCCTCCTCATCCCCATTAGACATATAGAGATTAGGGCAACACCAAATCCAAGTATTCCAGAACCCATTTGAGATCATTTGAACAAAGTTGTGTAATCATTCAGAATCCTACATGATTACCATTTATCTACTCATTTTAATTCGATGGACAATTTAAATTTACAAAATAGGACACTAACTACTGATCAAATCCCAACCTATTGGAGCAGTCTACAATCATACAGATATCCAAATTGTCATCCAAGATCATTGGCACATTGTTGATGGTGTGTGTATGAGTAATGGTGCCAAAACAACTAATTTTGTACCAAATGTTTACTGCATCTTAATGTCCAATGAAGGTGTAATATTTTACTCCCTTGTATTTGGGAATGCTTGGAATGCCTAGGTTGCTAGTAACAC
Source organism: Cryptomeria japonica (assembly GCF_030272615.1). Lineage (NCBI taxonomy): Eukaryota > Viridiplantae > Streptophyta > Pinopsida > Cupressales > Cupressaceae > Cryptomeria > Cryptomeria japonica. Next base: position 55,206,693 of record NC_081409.1, read on the forward strand.
CAAAACATCTGTAAATTTAACTACAGAGCCTTTTCTTGTTTAAAAGGTGATGTTACTAGCAGGTACAACCAAATTCTCTCACTAGAATTGTAGATGTACTTTCAAGGTTTGGTTTTAAACACTACGCCCATGATTAGTTTATAACCAAATTAGTGTTCCACACAATTAGATTTTTCAATTTACCTATAGCATCTTTGGGTTTTCCAAAGATCTGACTAAATTTATGCAAGCTTTATTTCAATCTTTTCTGGATGTCATTGTCAAACCACTTTGAGAAGATTCTTTGCCATGAACCACAAAGGAATCTGTTTCATGACTAGCAAAAGAATGTTTTCAGGTTGATTTTTCTTAAGGAGCCAAAAGTGCATATGCATATCCATTTTCAAGATCAATTATGCAATAAAATGTGGCCCAATATCTCACGTCCTTATGCTTGATCTATATTACAAGCTAATAAATAATAAATTGATACAGAAAGTACAAGCTAAAACTGTGTATGAAGCTTATCCAATCATGGTATAACACCTCACCTCCGTAAGTTTGATTTCTATTACAAGCTAATGGACGATACATTGATGCAGATAATACAGCTAAAACTGTCTGAAGCTATCAAATTACCTTGGACTCAAATCGAGAACAAAAAGGGAAATTAGTGTTGGCATTCTACACTCTAGTGAGAAATGATGGTGTTGTCATTGATGGCAACCTACCGGCAACCTACAGGCAGCCACCCGGCATTCATCTGGTAAATCACCGGCAAGCACCGGCACCGACAAACACTTCACCAGCAGCGACAACAATGTATACCAACACCCCAACCGACAGGATCAACTTTTGTTTATTGTATTTAATTATAAATATCTTTTTGTAAAGCCAACATGGCATATTCTAATAGACTCATATATGTATGAGATCTTGTAAATCATCTTGTAATGATGGATACATGATAGTAGAAGTGATGAGCGAATATTAAGGAAGATTTTGTATAAGGTTTATGGTTATAGTATGAGCTTAAACCGGTACTGAACCTGGCATAGCAGATGCTGAATTGTAGCAGGACATTATATTGGATTTTCATAATCCATTTGTAAGTTAGTGAGACTTCCATTTTGTAGATTAAGCAGTGAGCTCTAGGCAATTGGCCTTCCTGCATGTGCAGGCCCCTCTTGTAAGTAATATCCATCCATTGGCCAATGAGTGAATATTGTGGGTCACAAATCCCACCAAGGTTTTTCCCACATCGGGTTTCCTCATTAAACATCTTGTGTTATGGTGTGTTTTCTATGGTGTCTTTACTGTTCCTATTTACTACATTAATTCTTGTTTACCGGTACACTGTTTTGGAATGCAAAATACTTAATAAGGTTAAATATTTTGTTAACCGGTTAGACACTGATTCACCCCCCCCCCCTCTCAGTATCTTTGGGACTATCATTAATCCTAACAATTGGTATCAGAGCTTGGTCCTCTATTTTCAAAAGTTTAACAGCTTGAGGAATCTAATAATCGATTTATGAAATGATTAATATATATAAGTCGGTTGAGCAGAGCCAGTGAAGAAAAGGAGTTGGTTTGATCAAGTTTGATGAAGGATGAAGCGAATCAAGGTAACATCTAGCCTGGAAATGTCAAAATCGCTCCTGACCCTTCCAAAGGGTCCAGGGCGAAAATCATTGTGAACCTCTTTTCTTCTCATTTTTGACTAAATGATGCTTTCTAGGGCATGTCTGGAGGTGAATTGATGTGTTCTTTCCTAGAGAGGGATTTGATTGATTTTTGAAGAGCAAGATGATGCCTGAAAGAGGAATTTCGCTCCTAACCCTTCCAAAGGGTCCAGAGCGAATTTTATCCTAAACACTATTTTTTTTGCCTTGGATAGACTTGCAATTTTGTTCCTAGCTTAGAAAAAGACCTAACTTGGCCTTATGAGGTGGTTTAAAACTTGAAAACTGAGCAATTTGGCCTGGAATGGAGATTTCACTCCTAACCCTTCCAGAGGGTCCAGAGTGAAAATCTTGTTAGAGCTTATTTCTTCCTAACTTTGGCTAAGTTCTCATGTGCAGGGTCTCTTGGGATGAAGATTGGACATCATTTGGTACCTTTGAAGATTTGGAAGCTTGCAAAATGAAAGATTTTTGGACAAGAAGGGAAATTTCGCTCCTGACCCTTCCAAAGGGTCCAAGGCGAAATTCCCAAAAGGCTATTATTTTGCAATGAAGAAGGTCAAGTTTTTGACATGAATGGAAGAAGAATAGCTTGTTTTTGCCTCCTGAAGAGGTTTCAAATTGAAAAAATGAAGGATTTTGCCCAAAAGGAGAATTTTCGCTCCTGACCCTTCCAAAGGGTCCAGGGCAAAAATTCCTCAATCACCTATTTTCTTGCAAAGTCAAGTCAAGTTTTGGTTTTTATGGCATGGATGAGAGAGGAATAGTGTTTTCTTCCTTTGAGAGGTGAATTCAACTTGAAAGGATGATAGAATAAGCCTAAAACCTAATTTTCGCTCCTGACCCTTCCAAAGGGTCCAAAGCGAAAATTTCTATAGGAGATATTTCTTGCTCAGTTTAGTCGAATTGAAGTGGCAAAGGCATGATGAAAGGAAGAAAGAGCATATTGAAACCCTTAGGCATGTTTAGAAGTGATGAAAACGAAGGATTCTGGCCAGGGAAGGAAATTTCACTCCTGACCCTTCCAAAGGGTCCAGAGCGAAATTCCTTGTAAGCCTATTTTTGAGCCTTTCTTGGACATGAGACTTTATTCCTAGCATGATGAAACATGAAATCCCACTTGGCAAAGAAGTTTTAAGGTGAAGAAATGAAGATTTTTGGTCAAAATGGTGAATTTCGCTCCTGACCCTTCCAGAGGGTCCAGAGCGAATTTCCTTAAAACCACCTTTTGCTATCAAATTTTGTTAAGCCAAGTATGGGATAAGGTCAAGCATAGAAAGAATTACCCCTGGGAGTGAATTGAGGTTGCAAGAAATCATCAAAAAGTGAAGGAATTGAGCCAAATGGTGAATTTCGCTCCTGACCCTTCCAGAGGGTCCAGAGCGAAATTCCTAAAAACACCTATTTTCTTTCAAGGTCAAGGCAACTTTTTAGATTTTATGCCTTGAATGGGTGTGAAGAAGTGTGTTTTGCCTTTTGAAGATGATTGAGATGGTCAAGAGGAAGCAATTAAGCCTAGAACATGATTTTCACTCCTGACCCTTCCAAAGGGTCCAGGGCGAAAATCCTAAAACCTATCTTTTCTTCCAAAGATTGGACTAGACCAAGCTTAGACATGGGTTTGAGAGGACTTTTGAACTGCCTTGAAGTGGAATTGGATTCCTAAGAATGAAAATTTTGAAGCCAAGAGGGAAATTCGCTCCTGACCCTTCCAAAGGGTCCAGAGCGAAATTTCC